>NC_065509.1:17718096-17778959 GCF_006386435.1 Epinephelus moara
ACCAGACCTTAACCACAGGGCATCATGATGATTTCGGAACGGACTTCGGAACAATGGGTTTAATATGGTCGGAACAATGGGATGTCGGACCAATGGGCAGTTCCCGCTAGCTAGCTAGCTAACAAAGAACCTGACTATGGTAACGTTAGCTAGCTGGCTAGCTTTCTGTCAACTCCAATCTAGACATCGTGAATAGCATTAAAAATTGTTATACCGTTCTCTACACAAATACACAGTTATTTGAAAACATTTTTACAAAAGTTCCATGTTTATCTGCGAAATTCTACGTACATGTATGAACTTTTTTCCCCTTCTCTTGCTCGGTGGTAGCCATGGCGACGTCTACCCCTCGCTGGCAAGTCAGTATCTGAAATCCCTCGCTCCAAAGGGCTAGTTTCATACCCACTACCCCTCGTTATGCCCCCTACCCCTACACGCAAAAAGGAATTGGGACATCCCTACCTCTCGCGGGAACGCACAAATCTAGGGGTAGGGCCAAGGGGTAGGGCTAAGGGGGGGTATTGGGACAGGCCCCAAGTATAGCTTCTAGGTAGCCCCAGTGTACCTGAGTGGAACACTGAGTGTAAAAGGAATGATTGATATGTTGCACTACATCCACCTTTTGTAACTTCTAGTGTGATTTGTAGTGTTTTAAGTTAAATGTTTTGTATTTATGTGTATTTATGTTAAATAGTTGACATCTTGGGACGCAAGACCAATTTCAGATTTAATCAGTTTAATCTCTTTCTCTGACTGCTTTTATTCCAAAGTTCAGTTTACCTTGAATGAGTCAGAGCAGCATAGGTTTATCATCAAAAACAAAAATTTAGAAATTCTCAAAAATACTATTTAATGTCCCTTTACAGCTAATAAAATATACAGTTATGTTCGTGTTAATGTGCGCTACAACTGAACTGGGTCAGCCAAAACAAGCATATCTGAATCACAGGAAAACAGAGGGAGAGTGGTCCTTTGCTGCTGATCTGTCTCTGCTTCCTGGTTCAGCTGCAGCCGCGGGGCCACAAATCCATCATGAGGAAGAGCTGTCTCTCCCTGTGCTCTTATCTTCTTATTCATAGTCTGGAAATCTAATGATAAGACGGGAACACAGCTAATAATCTCCCTCTGTCCCCTCGTTTTCTGAAAATTTCCTCTATTTGAACATCAATCTTTCCATCAGTGGCAGTAATAGTCATAAGATCAGGAAGCAAACAGACCATTTTTATTTGACCTGAATCTTGGGGATGGAGGAAAGAAATTAACATGATCTAGTTTCATTTGCAAAATTTAATAGACTCATACAGATGTGTCGCGTGTACATCTCACTCCCGTGCTGTCAGAATGTGTGACAGTGATCAGCGATCCTGAAGTGATACCTCAGATGGCAGGAAAGAAGAAAGCCGGCATGTGCTCAGTGAAGGGCATCCGTCCAGAACAGAGTGATGCAGCTAGCAGGCGAGTTGGTACACACCTCAGCTTCAAGCTGCTCCATGGGAACTGGGGATGGATGGCAGCTGTTTCTCTGGAGACCTGGGACAAACAGGACCTGCTCTCTAATTACCTACGCCCACCTGGGTCAACAGTGAGGCAGGGAGCACACCTCAGCTCGAGACCCTTAGCACAGAAACAATTAATGTCTCCTTGAGTTTAAGCTGCTACTTTTGTTCTGAAATAGCTGTAGGAGAAAGATGCGTAATGGCAGCTAAGGACATGAAGGCCGGACAGGAAACGACACAGGCACTTGGGATACAATGCTGGCAGGACTATAGAGCAAAGCTGACAGGTAAATTTGAAAAATGTTTAAAAATAAGTGCTTAAATTGCTCTCTTGCTGCAGACAGGAGGTAGCAGGACTGTTTGTCCCCTTCCCTGCGTGATAGATCTCGAGTTTGCAACAAAAACTAGCAAGTCCTGAACATGTGAGTGACACTATGTCAGCTAATTAAACCCCAGCGTGGCTTCCCCTGTTCAAGTCAAAGGACATGATTGTTGGCATGCTACATGAAGCGAGACAACGCTGTCCGCCCTCATTAAAGCCGATGCAAAGAGAGTTGAAGGCCTTGAAATCGCCCTTGACACCAAAAGAACAGCACGTTATTACCGGACCTAGCCGGTGCACTGCTGCTAGTGGCTTAAATGTCTTTTATGACAGTTGACTCATGCACCCAGAGCTCTGGAAAGAGAGGCTTGACTTGTGTCCCCCTAGAGTGTCAATTATATGTCCTTCATAATGATGCACAGTGCAGAGGAGAACAAAAACTACTTTGTGCTTCAGCCTCTGTTTTAGTTTGCTCATTTGTTTTTGATCTGCTGAGTCTGTTTTTTGGAGGCGAGCCACGGTTAGAGTGCAGACACTGTGACGGTATCATGAAAATAATAAGCATCTATCATCAGCCGCGTATACGGTGAAACCAAAGGGAGCTATATTATTTTGATAACACAGAACGCTCAGACGCCAGTAAATTCGTGCATTGACAAGAGCAACAAAATTACTTCCATGACCTTTGACATGTGCAGACCAGGACTGTTTGTCCAGTCTGATTTTTCTGCCTTCTATGGGAAATTTGGAGCTGGACGGCCTCATAATCTCCAGGGAGGGGCAGAAAGGGGGCAACTGGTAGAAAAACATTCAACAGGAAAGCTGGGGTAGCAGAAGGTTACCCTATATACAGCGAAGGTCTGTCTTACTGTTTCTGGCCACCAACTGCAGAGGAATGGAAAGAGGTTTGGAAGGAAATATGCTATTATGTAACGCAGTACCTGGAGCTCTCTGCTATCCCTATATGCCCTTTCCTTTGGGACTGTGAGACAAAACGGGCACACACTAATGGTCAGTATATAATATGACAGCTGCTGGCTGTTGTTCTTGAACTTCTTTCACTTCGTGGAAACACTGGAATCTTTTTTCGAACCGAGAGTTTGCCCAAGCTTGTTGTCGAAAGTGGGCTTAGATGTCTTTCTTAGCGGACTGAGTGACTGCGCTGGGTAATAATAGCAGAAGTATTTCGTGTCATAACCCCTGGGCCTTCAGTGGGTCGCTGAACCCTTCACGGCCAAGGTCTATGTCACCATGGGAGCCAGCTGTGTGTAAACATTTTGTTACCTCTAGCAACATGTACTCAAATCTGTTAATATTTGATATGTTGGAAACATGCCAAATTAAGCTTTACATCTTGTTCATGTACATATTTTTTATTTGTGAAAATATTCCATGATGCAATTTGAGGTTTACGAGGAAATGGCTTTCTTAACAAAATATGATTGCGTATGTTGGTTGAGTGTTTACTGGCTTTTAATTGCTTCTGTGTGTCTGGCGGTGTGGGTATTTTTAAAAAACACTTTTCGCCCTCACACTATTATGCAGCTCACAGTACAGTAAAAACCCAGTTCCACTTTTCAGGAACATTATCTAATAAACTGCTGCCTTAGCTCTGGTGAGAAATAATATAACATGATCAACACATAAAAAGAAACTGATTAAAATGTTCAAATGGTTGTAGCTGAAAAGCCCCAAACTGAGTTGCTCAGCGGTCCCCCAAAACCACTCTCGTTTCGCTAATGAGATTTTGGATTCCTTTCTTCCGAATATTTGAAAGTGACGCAATTTAGAGGTTGGAATTTGGGACCCTGAAGGCAAATTCTGACAAGCCTTAAAATGCCTGGGAAGCAATTTCCTTTTGAACTGTGTCATAAATTCTAATGATGTTAACAGGTTTAATTTGGATCCTCTTAACTATAGGTTTGTTGTTTAATACATACACCACAAGAATTCACTGCTTCCCCCCCCCCCCTCGTGCGCCCGACAGGGTTAATGCGAATATGGCAATTATGACTTTTTTTTACAACTGCGGTGCAGCAGTGAAACGCTGTGGGTCAACAACATCCATCCCTTTTTAAAATATTATCCCACAAAAGCACACATTTATATAGTTATGCACACACCGACATGAAACTCCTTCCATATTTACACACACCGCTCTTTATTTAGCGTTATATACCTCTCCTCTTTACAGGGCTTGCTTTTATTTTTATCTGTTTTTGAAGAACGATTAAAAATATATAGCTTTACCCTGTAAATTTTAATGCTCGACCAGAATGTCTATTTCTGGAGCATGCCTGACAGGCCAACGTGAGCGAGCCTGCTGCTGTTTGTGTGGAGTCATGTTAAAAATGACAAAGACCTTGACATAGACACCCGTAAGACCTTCCTGTTCCTCTTTGGCCAGAGACCGGGCACCACTCAGAGCTATGATTAACCCTCTGACAACTGTATAATTCCATGAATTTTCCACTGCATCAAGCATGCTACTGTTCAGTCACTGCAGAAAAAGATGAAAGACAATGGAACAAATGAAGGTTGAATTCTTGCGTTTGTCCCTTTGGATCACAGTTATGATTGATTGCTCCATCTCGTTAAACAACAGAAAGAATTAGGGACATAATGGATTGTGCATGAGGGAATTCCTTCTGTTTGCAGTAGACTTAAGCCGCGCTTGTATCTGAAGCTACTGTGCAAGAGGCTGGAAGAAGCTGGCTATGTTGTTCTGGGCCAAGAGCATTTCCTGCATCTCCTTCGGTGGCGCATCCGCTCCTCATCCCAGAGAACACCGAGACAATAGAACAGATGGAGGAAGAACACTGTCCGTGCATCTGGTTAAATGCATTGAAAGGCCATTTTTAGCATGTCTCCCACTGACAGAGAGGCCTAAAACAACATTTTAGTGGAGCCGTGCCACTATTTCATGTTCCACCAGAGAAAACGGAAAACATAGTTCTTTATAGCAAAGTGCAACATTAATTAACTGACATTTAAGTGCGCTTTGAAATGCTTCATAACAGCTGAAAAGACGTTCAGATGAAACATTCTTTCAATGCCACCCCCCAGTTTCCACTGTGTTAGCAGCGGGGTCATTTAATGTCAGGAGCTGACATGTTACGCAATGTCATGATTTAGGCTCGTCCAATGGAAAATGAATCAGGAAATTCCTCATACAACACTCAATATCCCTGTCCATTATTGTTACCATTATTAACAACCTGCCCACCAATGGGAAGATGTAAATCAGAACTCATAAAACAAAATATTAATAAAAGAAAACAGAACTTATCCTGACTCCTTGACACAGACAATGTCTGTGATCTTCACTTGTGCTTTTTAGGTGTTAGTGGGCAGTAATGATACAGAAAGTTGAAGCAAGAAAGTTCATCATTGACTTTGGAAATGATCCTTTGAGAGGAAAAAAAACCCTTTCACTTTCTAGCATCTAAACCGCATGTCATGGTCTTCCTCAGTGCATCAGTTTGCTCTGTTGTACTCAGCAGCTGAGCTACTGTTTCCCCATGACAACTGAACAAACTCCATCTACCGAGGAAGACCATGAGATGTGACTGAAAGCACAAGAGAAAGCTAGTAAGTGGACCTTGAGTTAAGTTTTTTGTTTTTGATGTTTCTTTCTCATTTTATCCTATGGTAGCATGATGATATACTGTGTAATGTTCCCAGTTAAGATGGAGAAGAGGCATTTATGTATACTGTTAAGAGACAAAGATTACTTATTTATCAGCGCTTTTCTGCTTGCTGAGTATAGTCAGTACTATTTTTGAGTATCTACATTGTTGTGGGGAGACACACAGCAGGTGTGATATCACCATGAAATATTGATTTATCTGATTTTATTAGGATCCCAATTAGGTGATGCACAACATCAGCTCCTCTTCCTGGGGTCCACACAGACAGACAAAACACTTACAGACAAAACAACCACGTGATATTAAAATCAGAAAAGTACCTCTTCAGTTGCTTACGTGCATGAAGACAATTATTTATTGCAACGCAACAAATTTTATGTTTAAATATGCAAATGAGGCACTATCTAATTAAAGGTACATTATGCAGGATTGGCGGTTACTGTTTGAAAGTGAAAAGCCAACCCCAGATTAATTCTCATTTGGTGTTTCGCATATACTTAATATATTTGTTTTCTTTTCAGCGCTGTGTCTCTTGGATGCCTGCTGCTTATGGTCTGGCACCTGGTCACTAACTTGAAATCCTGACCTCACTAGAGTGCTGTGTGTGCAGCACACAGTGCACCCATAAATGTCCCGAACACAGAAAATAAGATGAAAATAAGAAAATACAGGCAGAAAAATACACCGCCACACACTTTCAGTGGATAATAAATGATGATTGAGAGGGATTAATACTATTTTTCTGGAAAATCCTGCATAGTATGCCTTTAAATATGCTCATATTTGCACAGATATCCAGAACAGAAATCTGGACATTGGATAAAGCCAGGTTCAGACTTCTGGTTTCATTTTGTTGTTATATTAGAGTCAAAGGTTTTTACAGAGGGAAATCTCTTTAGAATATACAGTACTGTCAACAGGAATAAAAAATAAATAAATAAATAAAAATGAAATAATGCTCAAAATAATAATAAAAATATTTTCACCATGTTTTTAGAATTTTTTTTAATATAAATCAGGCTATGAATGATATTTAAACAAACCCCTCAATTAACCTTCAGAATATAAACATAATGTAGATCCATGTAAAAACCTACATACAAACTGGAGAGTACGGTGTATGTAAGTGCTGCTGAAGTGAAGAATTTTGTCTCAAATTATTATATTCATTGAAAAATCCACACATTTTTACACCAAAAATAAGACACTACAGATAAATGGGCTAAAAATATGGACTAACAGATATCACCATGAAACTTCCCCAGGTGATTATTTATGTTAAGACAGTTTTCTATTGTATTACAAGTTTTCTGAAATGTTATGTCTAAATATGCAAAAGAGGCATCAAATTAAATGTGTGCTTTTTGCATACATTTCCAAAACAGATATCTGAAGGAAAATAAAGACCTTGATGTGCTTTTGTGGATTTAGTCTGAAAGAAGACATGTTATGGAGGCAAAATAGCCCCAAATCTCAAAATTGAGCAGTCAATTAAAAAATAAAAACCTTTGTTTTGTGCTTTTGTGCTTACATAGTTTTTCCTGCACTGAAAAAAAAAGTAATAATTAATTATGGAGTAAACGTAAAAGGCTCTCCACCAACTGTCAATTTACTGCATTACTGTGCAGTGCTCACACCAGCATCAGTGCTTTGTTTCCCCATGCCAGTGATTCACTTCATGGTGGTGTTTTTAATTTACTGAAATCTGAAATTGCAGAAGTGAAACCAAGCATGCATGCATTTTGTCAGCTTAAGACTGCCACAGCATTCAGTCTCATGATCTGAGGATTTTGGAAATTAGAACAATCTGTGAGGGCACCGAGCACATGGCAAGAACTCACTCTAAAATGGCTCCAATTAAAGGCAAATGCTGCACTGTTGCTTTGATAAAAAAAACCTTTTCAACTCAGTATGTCTCATCATCTGTGTGAGGGAATTTTTACTGATACAACGGCTTTGGCATTAGCTGAACTCTTACTGTGTTTTTGAAAAGCAGGTGCTTGACTCCAATGGCCTGTTAAGAGTCGACCTAATGAAAAGACAGGAGCACGTTATTGGAAACACATGTGAATGCACTGTAGTAGAAAACAGCGCTCAAACGAAAAGAGGTGACCAGAAAAACATTGTTGTATGAATGTGGCTCATTGTGCTGGCCCATGTGTGTTTGATGGAGATGGTTGTGTTCACATTGAAGGTGGGTATGACTCACTTCATCCATTAGATCAGTGGCTGGGGTTTGGACAGCAGCCCTCCCCTGATACTGAGACCACCGCGTACAAACCTTCCCAAACAGCCATCTGCTCAGCATTTCAACGCTGCTTTTGAATCTTTAAAGAGAATTAAAATACTGCAAATGTAACACTTTGCTGTCCAAGGACCAGTCACTGCGCCGCTCTGCATGGCAGCAGTCACACTGCTGTGGGCCAAGTTTCCTTGAGCAAACGAGGCATGTCTGCCCTCCTTCTCTGGAAATAACTTTATTCGCTGTGGGGGCCCTCGTGAGATCGCTGCATCACAGATGCTTGATACCCAAAAGGGGGACAGTATGCATTATGGTTCATTTCGGAGCAAAGCATTCCTGTTTGCATCCAGTACAATAAAAATAGACGCAGCTTTCTTACAGTGTGTTGTACTGTATGTCCTTCACCTAGTTTTGTTGGCGGAAATCACAACTCTGGACTAATCATCTTCACACTAACTAATCACGCCGAAGCTTCAAAGCTTGCCAGGATGTATGGCTCTACCACTGCAGTATGTCTTAATTCTGTTTCTACATGGGTGGTGAAACCAACAGGGGTCCTTTCTCAGTTGGTCTCCAGGCGTCTTTGCTTCTGTCATGTTGTCAGAGCAATCAGGCCGACATATCTGTGTTAACAGTGTCCAGGGGTCAGGGCTGAGGGTGATGCCGGGGTGTAACTTTGGCTTTGGCTGAGTAGGAAGAAGATCACGGACATGCTGTCTAAAATAAAGTGTTGTTTTTTTACATTCCACTGTCCACAGACTATCTGACTGTACTGAGATCTTACTGCATATCAGAGTGCTATATACAGGGTATCAAGGGTGCATGCTTTTCATAGTTCGTCTTTGAGCATGCAATGTTTAGGGCTGGGAAATATATCAATATTATATTGATACTGTGATAAAAGACTAGATATTTTCTTCCTATATCTTAAAGGTAGGGTCTGGAGGGTTTTCCAGTTGCTGTTTGTAAACACACATTCAAATTTGGCCCCTCCTATCAGGCTCAACTGGCGCTGCCCCTGCCCCTCTCGGCAGTTGGGTGTTACACAAAATGATTCAAAGCTCAATCCTCACACTACATCAAGCCATATATTAGCTAAATGTAAAGTTATTTGTATCGGTTGATAGTCGGAATTAGCCTCCACAACAAACTACGTAGGAATTACAGTTGTTGTAATGGAAAAGTTGATAAATTAGCAAACTAGCACAAGCTAACCGGCCTGTATTTGGGATTTACCTGTCCAACAGAAAGCAGGCCAACTCTGCGTTGCTGTACATCCCGAGCCTCTCCTTCAATGTTCGAAAGCGGGTGAAAGCCACCCCGATATTCACACGAGTTTTTGCCTGTGCTTTATCGGCTCGGCGTTTTGCCTCACTCACATTTAATTTCCTTTTCTTCGTGGGTACGTCTGTATCCGCCATTTCTCCCGAGTGTACGGAGCCCGGAGGTACGGAAGAAGGCTTCACAGAAGAGATTCAGGCAAGGTTCGTGCTGGTGCACGCTCGGACATGCTCGGGCACGGCACCTGCGCTCTCTCATTGGCTGGGAAAATCTCCGCCCAGAAGCGGTCCAAGCTCACAAAAACATCAAAATACAGTTAAAGTGCAGGAGCTCAGCAAACAGAGTCACCACCACACATGAGTAGAAGCCCATAGGTGATGATTAAGCAGGATTTCATTTGTATATGTCTATATTTTGTTTTGTTTGAAAATCCTCCAGATCCTACCTTTAAGTGTTGTCTTTTCCCTGTTTTAAAGGCTGCATTACAGTAAAGTGATGTCATTTTCTGAACTTACCAGACTGTTCTAGCTGTAATATTAAGATTTTAAATAATGTCACTTGATGCTTAGGGGTTGTGTCGTGTTTTGCTTATGGTGCTCTGTTGTGTGGTGGTGTTGTGTGCAATACATGAGTGGGTGATGTGCAGTACTGTTATGTGTAGTATGTGTTTTTTATGTTGTTTTTTTTATGGTGTATGCTTTTCATTTCTTCTGGACTATTACTGTAAGGTAGCAATACTTGTGCAGCTCCTAAGTCCAAGTCAAATTTCTCTATGGGGGTATTGTATCGTATCGTATCGTATCGTATTGCATCGCATTGTATCGTATTGCATTGTATGGTATGGTATGGTATGGTATGGTATGGTATCGTATCGTATCATATTGTATTATGTTGTATCGCATCGCATTGTATCGTATCGCATTGTATTGTGTTGTATGGTATGGTATGGTATCGTATCATATCGTATCGTATCGTATCGTATCGTATCGTATCGTATTCTATCATTTGCCTTTACCCACTTAATCACTGTTACCACTTTACTGATGATTATTTATCAAAAATCTCATAACATAAATATTTTGTGAAAGCATCAATGGTCAACCCTACAATATTGTCGCAATATCAATACTGAGGTATTTAGTTAAAAATATTGTGATATTTGATCTTCCTCATTATTGCCCAGCTGTAGGACTGTTGTACATTTAGGATTTTACCATTGTTGAAGCCAGTGTGTGCTAAATGATCCATTATCTATGACTATTTGCATTTACTAAAGTACCTTAAACTGAAAACAAAACAAAACAAAACAGACAAACAAAAAACATATAATAATACATACATCCAGTAATCTTGAAGGTCTAGTATGTAGGATTTAGCAGCATCTATTGTCAGAAACTGAATATTCATAACTATGTTTTCATTAGTTTATAATCACCTGAAAATAAGAATCATTGTGTTTTCTTTACCTTACAATGAGTTGTTTATATCAACATATGGTCCTCCTCTGTGGAGTCCACCATGTTGCACTGCCATATTTCTACAGTAGCCCAGAACAGACAAACCAAACACTGGCTCTAGATAGGGTTATTCACGTTACTACATCAGCAACCATAGTTCTCCTACACAACTGGCACATGGGTTTTAGTTCTGCAACCTCACTGCTAGATGCCACTAAATCCTACATATTAGCCCCTTAAAGTCTGTAGCCATATTCACACTGGACTAGTACTGCCTGGGGACCTTTAGGAATGGTTGTCTGTAATCTTAATCCCATGTGAATCTGCCATGTTTTTTATTAGTCATGGAAAAATTCAACCACAAAATGACCTGCCATATTTAGCCAAACACAGAGGGCATGTGTGATATTAGTCCTGGCATCTCTGTGACTTGGGGTCATATTTAGGAGGTTCATCTCACTACACTGCATGGAGAGCCATTCACAGAAAGATCAAGCTCATATCAATCACAAGAGCGAAATCTTGGAAGATGATGAGATGGATGACGTGACAACAGGCATTTTCTGACCAGATACCTCTGGGGAATTCCTGTGAGGAACTCCCCGCTGGCGAGCTCCCCCGAGAACTACACACTTTCAAGGGCTTTATGTCTGTTTGCAATTACACCACCAGCAGGAATGCTGAAGTTGCATAAGCCGGCCGGCAGTTGATGTAGCAATGCCATGCTGTTGAATATTCTTATATTTTGCCTCAGTGCGTTTCCCCTGGCGCATATATACCGTCAGTCCATTTGTCAGTGTTTCTTCCATTTTTCTTTGTTGCTGTTGTAGCTGTTGTTTGTGTTTTGTGTTGTCTCTTGTTTACACTGCAAACAGGTTTATAGAAATGGCGGTTGCTGGTGCTGCATTATGTCATTTGTTTGACCACTCAATGCACACTTACATCACTATGGTTCTTGTGCTGGGAGAGTACCTACTCTGAAATAGGAGCTAAAAAAGTCCCTAAAAACAGCGATCTAAGAACAATGGGGGTGGGATTTCAAAATCACCTGAGGCCCCATAATACTTGTCCTGAGAAAAGACCAATACCGCTCTCATTTTGGTACAGTTAACATATGAAGCTACACCCAGCAGCTGGTTAACTTACCACAATGGCTGAAAACAGACAGAAAAAGCTAGCCTGGCAATGTTCAAAAGTGACAAAATATGCCTGACAGGGCTTTTAAAGCTCACCAGCTAACATGTTAAATCTTGCTGATCCCATAGTCTTCTCACCATGAGGTTGCCAATTGCCTGGGCCCTCCAAAGCCATTACAAATTCATGTTTAAAATGAATGCGGTTAGGGGAACTTTGTCATGGTGACAATAATAAACATGTGGTTCAGGTTAGTGAATAATTGTGGCCATGTTTTTTTTTTGTTAAAGACAACTGTTGGTTGACTGTCGGTTGGAAACGGGAAATAAACAGCAGTCTCCCATGCAGAAGTCCAAGATTTTGTAGATATAATTATTGATAATTACAACAGTCACTAGTGTTCTTTTTAACTTCAGCCAATGTTGTTTTGGGGCAATTACTGAACAATTGTTGCTGGTGTTTCTTGGGGGGCTGGGGACTGTCTGGAACAACCATAACTCCCAAAACATCAAACTACTCCTGTGCTATTGAATGTCTCTGCAGACATCCAACAGTGATTGAAATGATTGGCTGAAAATGATTCTGAAAGTAGAGTTCCTTTTATTTTTTTGGAATAAAATCAGCCGAGCAATCATTATGCTTTCATTAACACCCCATAGTCTGCACTCAGGCAGTAAAGCAAGCATTAGGGGAAGCAGCTCTAGTTAATGCAGCTCTGCTGTGTTTACAGGGAAAGCTTGATTGCGGACTCCCATCGCAGCCTCATATTCACTTCCTGTGTTAATCCCCTTTGCCATAGCAGATCTTTCTTTTCGGAGGCAACCGCGAGGGCGTGGGGGGAATTTCACTTCTGCTTCGCTTCACCCCAAACACCATTCACCCAAGGCTCATATAACGAACCACCATATCCTGCTAAAACAAACAGCATTGAGGAGGTAGAAACAAATGCTTTTGTCTTCGAGTTATATTTAGTTCCTGCCTGCCTTCACCCAATCGCCATCTCTCACGAGACTTGTTCGGCCTCAAACTGAATAAGATCATATATGACCACGCTGGCAGCCACGGAAATCCAGAATCACCTTTCCTCTGTATGTGATATGGATCATGACAGTATGGTCAACCTGCATACATAAAGCAGAAAGTAATTGAGGGTGCGTGTTGATCTGGCATTCCACGCATATGTGTTTTCTGATCCACACTCCATTCCAGTTAGTGGTGGTAATGCCTCATAACGTTATTTGCCAACCACCATAAAAGTCAAAAACAAGAAGAAGAGGCATGCGCATAAGGAGCGAAAATGGCAGCCTCAGGACAGCAAGAAGAACTCCCGTTAGACGCCAGGAGTTCAATACCATTTGGCTGTCTTTGTATTCCTTTAAAGACGAACAGCAGATCTTCTGTGCGCTCCAATACCCGCACTACCATACTATATAGTATGCCAGAGAAAGATTTATTATGTTCCAATTCATAGTATGTCAAATGTAATATGCCAAATATACCGGGATGTTCTACTACATCAGGTCCAACTTTGCACTATGCAAGCCAGCCATTATTCTGACCCACAATACACTGCACAGCGAAAGATTCGTCACATCAACTGTCACAAGTCCTAATGATGGATGACAGCACATTCAGGTGACTGATGACCAGTCGATTAGTAATAATGGGAATATTTGAATAAAATAATCACAAATATAACCAACAACAAAAGGGCATAAGTATTAAATAACATAGTAATGTATAGCCTAATTTTACTATTGTGAAAATAACATGTTAGAATCTACAATGTATGCAGTTATTACTTGTGGTGAAATAATAGCATCAGAGCTGTCTGGGTTGACCTCTGTCTCAAGTGAGCTCAGTGATTGGCATTTTGTTTTATCTCCATGGTAACGAATATATGAGTAAGAGAGTCAAGGTTCAAGGCCTAACCTTATGAGGAAGTAGTATGTCCCAATTGTGTGCATATTGCATGCAACAGTATATACATTTTAAGGGCAGCTGCAGCACCTACTAAAAGTAAAAAGAAAAAGTATGCAATCCCTCATTGCACGGCTTCTCTGTAAAACATGCATCCATTTTTTTATCTTCTTTTTTCCTTAGAAAAAAAAACAAGAGGTGCATACACCATAAACTGGACTTGAGTGTGTAACAAGAGATCATATTTTTTAACTGATTGGTGCCCTTGCAAATTTAGTCCTGCACACAAAAATCGGCATAGGCATGGGTGTAGATTGCAGGGGGGATGCAGGGGGACATGTCCCCCTCACTATTTAAAACGTGTGACTTTATCCCCTCTTATAAAAACATCGAAGTAGCAGGGGACTTTTATTTGGACAAAATTAAAGACATTACACCATAAAGTGATGCAGAAAAGGCACAATGTGGTTCATATAATATTCACCAGATGCAGGAAATTAAATGTTTGATGCTCAAATTATCTCTTTTTTAATATGTGTGTGTCCCCAGTATTAAAATGAAACCTCTGCCCTTGCACACAGGGGTCCATGTAGACCATAGCAGACATGCAGGGACGACAACATTTATGTTAGCAGACTAAAGTGGACCCTTGTGAACCCTTGTGGATGCAGAATCTAGCTTAAGGCTGAGTCCTTAGCAGTGGCCTGGGTTCAATTCTGAGCTAAGGCCCTTTGCTACGTGTTGTCCCCTCTCCCCCTTTTCCTGTTTATCTTCACCCGTACTGTCTGATAAAGGCAAAAATCCCCCAAAATAATAACATAAACCCCTGTTGTGCTCCAGTAAGTCAAAATTTGAACATTACATTGACATCAAGGCATAATAATTTGCACACGTCTACGTTTTCATGCCTGCTTATGTCTTAACCAGCAGGCTTTGCTCAGGATATTTGACACACAGCTGCCGTAGCTCCCCCAGGCCTCCCTAATTCTGAGCCACTGGAGATACCGTTGTCCCGGCACTCCCTTCTCTGATGGTCTTAGTCCCTATAAACCCTGCAGGCCATGGCTCCTCAGAGAGTGGCGTGGTCCAGAAGACAGGAAACAGCTTGAGAGAAGCCCAACAGTCAAGGCTGTGGGAGGGCAGAGGATAGGGTGGGAAATAAGGGGATTTCCTCATATGGCGCTTGGACTCTTATTAAAAGTGTTTTTATCTTTGTGTCAAACATGTGAATGCTTGATTGAGGCTTGATAACCTTCCCTGTGATGGGATTGTGATTTTAAAAAAACCAACACCAAGGATCATGATTGTGTTTGCTCTGTATTCAGATCAGTTTAACCCCTTCAGGATGACACTCAAAAGCAAAACATTTTTTTGAATGCAGCCATGATCAAAGATCTCTATAATCATTTTATTGTTATCAAAGTTTGTCTGCACGACCCTCTCTATGCAAATGTCCTGACAAGCCTTCTCCTTTAGATTACACATCCCCCATCCAGCAGGATGTTTGTCCTATAGGCTACACACTCATTAGGCTTCATCACAGGCTTTGAGTGAATAATTAAATGAATTATTCAGAGGCTATGTGATGCTCTTGAGGGGGATCTGCGCTTACTGTGTCTTTAAAGTCGTGCAGAGGGGAGCCTATACTAAAGAAAGGAGGGGGCTGCTGTGCGCCAGTTGGAGGTGTCTGCCTGTCGCAGCGGCTTGAGGTTGACATTAAGAGGAGCGCGTCCATGCTTCAGCGGGGAGATACGGCGCGATCTGAAGCCACTGATACTCCGATTGAACTGGTTCCAGGCAGATATACTCACCAGACCGAGGACACACGGATGGACAGAGACATAGTGCAGACGGAATTAACTTGTCAGCCGGTGCGCGAGATTTCTGGATATAATGGGGAATACGACACCTAAACCTTTAATAGGTGAGACTTGTTATTACTGTATCATTCACGCGGCTTGCGCACATGAAGCAGGGGTGCTCCCGTGCGCAAAACAGCACGGTAGCCAGAGACAGATACACATGGCTAGTCCTGATTCATCTTCTTACTTGTGATCGCTGTGCACAGAGACGCGCTCCCCATCACGGGGGAGCTGAGCGTGATTCCCAGGGAGCGAGTCTGAACATGCGCTCCCTGAAAAAATCACTTTTTAGTCATGAGTTAGATAATCACATTCATTTCTGCAGCCTGAAATGAAAAAGAAAGAAATGAAGGGTAGTGATGATCATCAGGCAGAAAGAGCATCATCAACAGAAGGCATTAATATTATCAGTAAAGCTCCTTTGCAACTCTTGATCCTATCATTATAAACATTAATTTGATCTGAAAGAATTTAAATTAAGTGTAATTTCAGCAGTGAAAGACTACTCTTAGTCATGCATCACTGATTGTAGCAGACAAATGAACAATTCCCAAATTATGTGCGCATTAAATGGCTTCATAATTTCTGCTTTTTGCACAATCAGATTATTTTCTCTTGTTTTCTGTCACAGCATGTAAATCTGGCTTTTATTTCAGACAGAAATTACAATTGTTGGCTGTTTTTTCCCATAAAATGTTGTTGTTTCATAGATAAATATGTAAATAGGTGGGAAATTGCAGCATTAGAGGAGCCATGTCACACATGAATCACACATAATGGTCACTAAGAGGGAAAAAAAAGTAAATTAAACTGAACAAACACAACAAAATAGCCCTTATACATCCAACTGTATTGCTAATATCCTGCAGTTACACCAAGTATCAGCGCTGTCTTATATAAAGTACATTCTCCAGTGAAGTATTCCTGCACATAAACTGACTGACAGCCCCAGTTTCTGCATAAAGCTGTCATTATGAGCTCTCAGAATATCACTTTGTCATGACACCTACAGCACATTACTTGATAATCAGTTCCCCATATCACTTTGATTTAATGTCTGTCACACTCCCACGCCCCCCCAACAGACCCACTCCGCGGCTAAATGATGTGGTTACTGCCACCAGAGCCAGCTGACGTAGGGTTTGGACTGAGAACAGTTAGTCACAGAGGAGCAGGAGCAGCGTGGGTCCTATTGCTTGCACTGTATGGTTTCTATTAACATGAAATTAATGGACTATCTGTGCTTAGAGATGTGCACGGTATATCGGAAAGATTTCTATAGGCTCAGTCAGTATGGAGTCGTATTGCTGGCCTATGTGTCATAACATCAGCTGTGAAAAGAGTATCAGAGGTGTTTGTTAAAGAAAGTCGTGCTCGCAACTTCCAGAAGCAAAGATCTGACAGAACAGACTCCTAAAATCCACAGAGGCTCATGCCTTGCTCAGTGAGTGAGTTACAGTATGATGAACACATACAGCCTAGAGATATGAGAGAATAAAGAGCCGGATCATCTTGTGGCCAAAGATAACTCTGACGAATGCACATAATCAGTTTTACATTTCAAAAAGCTTTCCTCGGCACAGCAGTGTGTCTTGTGCGGTCTTATGATTGCATTTATTTGTGCTTTTTCTTTCATCAGGAAAAAGACAGGGAGAGAGCGTTCCCATAGTTCTCAGTTGATCCTCACGCAGTAGCAGAAATATACTGTATGTGAGGCTCGAGACTGAGTGCATGAAGTGGTCTATGTCTGGTCCCACTGTAATTTCAATCTGTGTCATCAGTCCTAAATTCAAACATGATTTTGGTGGCCCATCATGCAAGTATCATCTATATTGCTGTTTGGTGTAAGCAGAAGAAATGAGTTTACCATCACTGACACTGACCCAGCCTCAGCTCATGTATTACCATTACATCCACGTCAAGTGACCGATTTTCCCAAAAGCAATCATCCAGTTATCTTGTGAATGCTGTTTAATAATACTTACAGATATTCTGGCGGTACTCTTTTAACCATCTGAGCCCTCACTCGTCACTGTGCGCTTTATCCCAGGGCTGGTTGCCCATCTTCAACCCTTCACAGGCTCAGTCACTGCTATTTGTTCATTTATAAAGCCATTCTTGGTAAGCTCCCTTCGTACATTTGTACTTTGACTGAACAGAGATCTGACTGTAGCTTTAGTCTGAGATCTCAAGACTTGGTTTTGTTGTCTGTTCCTTGTGCTCAGACTGAGCTGGGAAAGACAGCTTTTATTAGCTCTGCTTCAAATAGACTTGAAACTACGTAAATTGGTCTCTCTGTCTGATTTTAGAGCTCTCAGAAGTACGAGGATGAATTAATCGGTCGGTTGTTGTCGTCGTGCGTGGATGCTCTAATATTTCGACATGCTGTGTATTGTTTTTATTATGTTGTTGTTGTTGTTGGCTGTAACTTTTGGTATGCTGCTGTCTTGGCCAGGTCTCCTTTGTAAAAGAGATCGTTGATCTCAGCGGGACTTACCTGGTTAAACATGGATTGAATAAATAAAAACTAATAATAAGCTGGTCTTCCTTTAGCCGCGCAATTAGAAAATATCAGGCTGGAAATGACCTGTGTTCTTGCTCTTTTTGTGCATTTGAAAACCAAATAGAAAGTAACGTCAATATAGGCAAATATGAGTGACAGTAAAATTCTTTAAAGGGCCCTGTAGAGTTTGGGTGTGCACAAACATTCAGTGTTACTCAGCATACTATGTGTATCCTTGAGGTCTAACAAATGAGCTGAATGCATTTCCACTGTCTTTAAATCATGATGTAGGTATTTTCCATCTGGACCCTATTTTCCCATGTGTTTGTGCCTAAGTTACTAATGGGAATATCAATTTTTGAAACTGGTCCAGCATTGAGGCGAAACAGGCGGCATTTTTACCATTCACTCTGTCATTTTACATCCTCTAAAAGTGCATTTTTTTGCCACTGATGGGCTCAGATTATTATTAAAGGTGTCTGACAACATCTTAGAAATGATCCCGTCAGTGATCGACCTTTTTGTTAAAGAGTAAGATCCTTTTTGTTGAACCAGAAACAGCTCTAAAATCGCCATAGCCAAACCCACCAGACCCCAACATTGCTGTTCCCGTTAGTCACTTAGACACAAAAACATGTTGGTTCACACTGTGCAAATAAACACGGGTGTCATTTTCAGCTACCATCTTTGTTTTGAATAGCAAACACAGTTGCAACTTGGGAGAGGGGGTTTTGTCGTTTTGTTTTAATCCAGATGGTTGTAAGAGTTTTTAAGGATTTTGGAAATACAGATGTAAGTGTTGATAGGCGACCCGCTGGGTTTTTCAAAGATCGCCTGTGACTCGAATGTTATGTTAATAATGAGAGGCACAAACTTGGGCTATCCCCCAGTGCATGACCTAGTGGGCTATGCCTTTCATCTAATAATGGCAAACAAGTGTCTATAACAGTCCTCACTGTAGTTCCCTTAACTGCACGGTCCCAGTGCGTTCCTCTGTCAGCGAGGCAGTTGAGCCCAAGGCGCACTGATCCTCAACATGTTTTTCTCCGCACACTTTACCCAAAGTATATTTTACTCCCTCAAAAGCCAAAATTCCCAGGAGCAGAAAGGAAAAGGGGGCATCCGCACATCATTTGAGATGTTACAGATGTTCTCGCTGCTGCTTCATAGTTTAGAATATAATCAGTGATAATGTCTAATTTAGGAAATGTGCTGTGGAACATTTCACTGAGTTATTGTCTTTACACCAGATCACAGTGAATTTTAAACAGAAATGTAATCACTCCGTGGCCCTGGAGGCGAGTAGACACACCGCCTCCCTCTGAATATTGGATTTCAGCCAGTCTATATCATAAACACTCATCTACAGCTTTCATTCGATTCAATACAAAACTCACGTCCAGTTTGTCGTGCTGATTTACAATCCTTGTGAGTTTGTTTTGTGATGCTCATAAAGAAAGTCCTCTCCCAAGTAGGACATTGTGCAGATAATATCAAAGATTAAGCCTTTCATTTGGGTATTTCTTCACTGACGAGGCACTGTGTGATTCATTCTTCACTTCTGAAGATAACCGTGGAGGAATGAAAGGGGCTATTCAGGGTTTGTTTATGCTGTAGGCCAAGGGTGTGTGTAGCCCATAAATAAGAGGAAGGCTTATCATGTCTGTTGTCGAATTCTGTTGATTTTTTCGTTGTGTTTTCTCTCTCCTGTGATGCTCTTAATATTACAGCTGTTCAAATATGTGTTGATTTGACATGAGCCAAATGTCCCTTTCATGTCTGCCATGATATATGCACATGGGTTTTGTCTAAATTTACCTTGTTTTATTCCTGTAATGTAAGTGTCCCATATGGATGTGGTAAGAAGACTGATTTGGGACAGTTTGCCTTTTTATACTGTAAATGTGGGTTACATGCCAGAAGAGACTATTTAATGTACTTGTTGAGAGAAGCAGAGAGACTTTACAGTGTCAGTGTGGGAAAGGAAGTGTGTGAGACTGTGGGCTTCTTTACATAACTGGCCTCTGCCCTCTAAACCAACTGCCATGGACCACTTGCAAACGAGTTATTGTGTGCTGATATGTTTGCCTCTTTTTCCAGCAGCTGGTGTCACTAACATTGCTGCTCTGACCTTGTCTGAGCAGGACAAAAGCAGACCTGCTTTTCACATAACTGCGTTGCTGTCTCGTTTGGTTGAAAGACTCATTGATGGCTTTCTTTTCTCACACTGTACCCCGGATATTTTTGCACCCACAGATGCATCTCTGCAACCCCGCCCAGTGGCCAGCAGGCAGTACTACACCCTGCCTAACAATGGGGCAGGTGTGGAGAGAAGAACGTCTGCTGCTCCGGTCAGCATCAGTGTGGAGTCGCCCCGCTTTCACCCCCATGCTAAAGGCAAGAACATCAGGCTGGATGGGCAGCTTCGTCGTGCCACGCGCAAGAACAGCTTCTGTAATGGCATCACTTTCAGCCACAGGCCTGTCCACCTTTATGAGAAGGTTTGTTTACAACTTTTTATTACTCACTGCACCTCTAACAGCTAGAGATTAAAAGGAAAAGTGATAATTTCATTGATTTCATTTCAATATCAGTTACTCACCTTATGTTACGCTGAATTGTTTTTCTCACATGCCTCCACAGTGAACGAAAAATCCCAAAACAGAAAATTCTTTATGAACTGGAGTAAAGGGCGCCATGTTTAACAACAGCAAAACTACATCAAAAAATCATTTTTACAAACTTTCACAACTGGTGCAGTATAATCCACGTCTCATTTATCCGATCCTATGCTCAGTATTTCCCATATGTGCATGCTACTTGTCCTTATGTGAGAAAATAGATAGGTTTTTAGCAAAAATGCATTTGTTCGGGAAGTACTGCGCAAACAACTGGATTAATGAGACTTGGATTTTACTGCAGTCGAGTTGTGTGAGAGCTGATTAACAGATGTTTTGATATTGTTTTACTGTTGTTAAATTTTGCCCCCTTTCACTCAAATTCATCCAAAATTTTCTCAGTTTTTGGATTCTTCGCTCAGCATGGAGGCATAAGAGAAAACAAAGTTTTCTACATGATTTCAGTATAACACAGGGCATGTAATTAATATAAAAGTTGGTAATGTGTATCTTTAAGGAAATAAAAATTACATTTCGATTACTGTCTTTAATTCAGGTGCGTCTTCGCCTGAGTGGCGTCCACACTGGCTGGAGTGGAGCTTTACGTTTTGGTTTCACCAGTTTGGACCCCAGCGAATTGGTCGCTACAGACATCCCCAAGTATGCTTGTCCAGACCTGGTGACACGGCCTGGCTACTGGGCCAAAGCTCTGCCTGAGAGGCTGGCCTTGAAGGACAACGTCTTGTCATTCTGGGCCGATCGCCACGGAAGAGTTTTCTACAGCATCAACGAAGGAGAGCCCATCCTCTTCCACTGTGGGCTCAGCATTGGCTGTCCACTCTGGGCCATAATAGATATCTACGGCATAACTCAGGAGGTCACGCTGCTTGGTAAGCACTTCATCAGGTTGTTTACTTGCTCTATGAAATCACTCCTATAAAAAACTTATTGTTTTTGTCATGACTGCAGCTGTGAGAGGGAAGCAGAAGCTGACTCATATTCAAACGGGAAGTGAGAGGAACAAATTTCACAACTGACTGGTTGTGCATAATCCATCATTACAGTTCATATATACCCAATAAAGTATTGAGTAATGGATATTTTTTTGGCTGGAATCAGAGTCAGCTGGAAGGCCATGTATTTTGACCATGGCTTCGACAACCCCCGAAACCTCAGGAACTTATTTTTATAGTGTCAACACATTCACAGCTAATTTAAGCAGCTTCCTGAGAGTTCAGAGAGCAGCTGTACCATTAAGCTCTGCAGCAGCCGAGGCCAGAATAGTAGGAGCAGGTAGTAAGGGCCTGGGGTGGCTCACTGAAACACTATCTGTGTGACAAAACTAGTTTGTCCAGAAAACCAGAGCCATTAGATAAACAGGATGTGGATCTCGCCCTGAACCTCTCACTCTTAACCACTCTCCTCTCTCTTACTATCACTTTCCCGCGCTTTGTCACTTTCATCCTCTTCCTGAATTTCCATCACACTCTCCCTTGTGGTTCCCTCTCGTACTCGCTGGGTGTGTTTATCTTCAGTCTGACAAGAGCTATGGCCATGTTTGGTCAAGGCGGCAGATCCCAGGAGCTTTGGTGAGAGGCCAGTGCACTCAACTGCTTCAGCATCACTAGAAATAGTAATAAAGGAATGTATCATAATTCAAAGGGGCTGACTACTAACACCAGACTTCTTTATATCAGCCCCTCATACATAGAGAAACACAGCTGTGATATGAACTCTGTGCATGAAGCATGGCAGTTCATGAGCTCATGTTATGAAAGAAAGGGAATGAAATTGTAAATATAGTGGTGACTGTCAAAAAACTTCTGCCTATTTGCACTAAAAACCGCAGTTCATTTAACGCCACAACAAGCATCACAACAAGGCAGGCATATGAATGGCTCTCAAATGTTCATTGTAGCCTTTATTGGTTATCAGGAGTGTCCATCAACATGTATTAATCCAATACCTTGACTAGGACTGGGTATTGGTTCTCGCTCCCTTTAAGGTATCTACTGAAATAACCCACTACCAGGTAGTAACGAAACGCCTCCAATCAAAGGATACCTGATTTTGATCTTTTTTGCACTGGAGGTCTGATCCCGCACAGTCCCGACCCCCCCATCAGATCAACAAACCTTCTGTTGCTCTCCTCTTCTGAACAGTCAGCCCCATGTGTGCCTGGTTAGCATGAGCTAACACAACAACTAACATGCAACATCAAGCCATTAAACCACCCAGACAAACTCACGTTGGCATAGAAACAGCTCCACTACGTTGTCAAACCAAAAAATAACCGGTAGATTACGTTAGCCATGTGATGCTAACAGTTAGCCCTGTCACTGTGTGTGTGTGTGTACATGGGTGGACCCTCACCAACTGTCCCCGGTGCAGAGCCACTCTTCTAAACAGTGTGCCTGGTTAGCACGACCAAACACAGCAGCTAACATTCAACATCAAACTGTTAAACAGTCCCAAAAAACTCACATCAGCATAGAAAAAGCTCCACAATGTCATAAAACCTAGTACCAAGTAGTAACGAAACGTCTCCAGTCAAAGGATACCTGCATTTGATCCTTTTTGCAGCAGGGGTCTGATCCCGTACCGTCCCTACTCCCCCATCGGATCAGCAAACTTTCTGTTGCTGCCACTCTAGTCTTCTAAACAGTGTGCCTGGTCAGCACGAGCTAACACAGCAATTAACATTCAACTTCAAGCCGTCAAACAGTCCCAAAAAACTCACATCGGCAGAGAAACAGCTCCACTATGTTGGTAAACCCATAAAAAAACGTTAGATTACGTTAGCCATATGATGCTAATGGTTCGCCCTGTCAGCGACAAAATCGCTTACAGCAGAAACAGCAGCTACAATTGTATCGACACTCTATGCCTTTAAGGTATCTACCGAAACAACCCAGTATCAAGTAGTTACGAAAGGCCTCCAGTCAAACGATACCTGCATTTGATCCCGTACCGTCCCTACTCCCCCGTCGGATCAGCAAACTTTCTGTTGCTGCCGCCTCAGGAGCCACTCTCCTATTCTAAATTTTGTGCCTGGTTAGCACGAGCTAACACAGCAATTAACATTCAACATCAAGTCAGTCCCAAAAAACTCGACATAGAAACAGCTCCATAAATAACCGTTAGATTACGTTAGCCATGTGATGCCAGTGATGCGGTTCAGTGTGTTGAGATGCCACCAAAACATCTGATGTCCACATCGTGTACATCAGATGAATTGGTATCAATAACACTTTTAGGGTTGTATTTATATTGATATTGTAATTTTTTAAACAATACCCAGCCCTAAGCTTATGAGTGCTAACAGTGGCTTGTTGTGTGTGAAAGTCATGTTTCATCTTGTATTTCTCATCTGCTTACTGTCAGTCATAGTGGGAAAGAGTATTAAATAGCACTATTGTAGTGGATATGCCATAAATATGTTAATGACAAGTGTTATGTCGTGTCATAAATTTTCTTTCTTTAATTCATTCATTCTGTAACTATCTGCCATAAGCCTCCATTTTGTCTCTGTTTTCTTGGGCTTTACAGCCATGTTTTATAGTTGATTAATCAACTGAGAAAATAATCAGCAGATGAATCTAAAATGAAATTATTCATTCATTTCTGCCCTATAATGTGCCCATATAAACAAAAGCGCTCATAGAGTAACACCTAAGAGGCTGCAGTAACACATGCAGATTTGATCTCATCAGCTTTTCCTTGGGCGTCACTGAAGACAAAAGGACTTTTGAAAAAAAAAAAAAAAAGAGGAGAAAACTAGTGCCCTGAGCTTACTTGGTTAACAGATCATATGATTAATGATGTCACCAACTTTGTTCTTCACATTCTCCACCACAGAAAGCACGTTTGCTGAGAGTGTGGGATCCAGCTGCCTGAGTGCGGCCCGTCTGAGTGCCTATCTGCCCCAGAGTAGCCACGACTCAGCCAATTACAACAACAATCAGCTGGAGAACAACCAGGCTGCCGCTGCCAAGATGGCCAACCTCCAGCTCAATAACTACACTCAGCTCATCCCCTGCTGCTCCTCCACCTCTTCCTCTTCCACACCGTCCTCATCCGCCTCCACTGGATTCAGCGTCCCGAGGGTGGTCCGGGGCCTTCCTTCCCCGCTGGACAATGACTTACACTTTCACCCCGTCCGTGGCTCTGATGTAATACTCTCTGCAGATCGCTCAGCTGCGTGCATCCATTTTCTAGACAGCAGCCGGACTCTGGTGTTCAGTGACCGGCCGCTGCATGTGGGTGAGACTTTGTACGTGGAGGTGGGCCACCTGGGCCTGCCTTACTTTGGGGCACTGTTGTTTGGTTTAACATCCTGTGATCCGGCTAGTCTACACGCTGGGGACTTACCGGCAGACCCTGAGGTTCTCCTGGACCGTAAAGAGTATTGGGTGGTGCACCGGGGCTTCCCCATGCCTTGCTCTGGAGACGTGCTCAGCTTCAGTCTACTGCCCAGCGGAGAGGTGCACCACGGGGTGAACGGAGTGGGACGTGGCAGGCTGCTTTGTGTGGACTCCTCTCAGGTTCTGTGGGCCTTTTTCACCCTGCACGGGGCTGTCAACAGACTCAGGATACTCGGTAAGCTAAGTGTATTTACAGCAACACAGAGAGATGATATCATGAACCAAAACCCCAAAACAGGGTGTTACGTCCTGGACTATTTCCAGGCTCTGTGCAGTTGCCACACAACCAGCTGAGACTCCAGGAGGTTATGGGTTGTATCATGTGTTAATTAGTGAGCTTTAGAGGTGCTGGTGGGCAGATTTTGTTTCATATGGACTGAGCCAGTCTAGCTGTTTCCCACTGTTTCCAGTCTTTATGCTAAGGTAAGCCAACAGGCTGCTGTTTGTAGCTTCATATTTATTGGATAGAAATGATAGTGATATCAAACGTCAGACTCTACAAGAAAGAAAATGAGCGTATTTCTCAAAATGTCTATCTTTTCCTTTTATATAAAATATAAAAATGATAAATGCTCCAAAAGGACACACTCCTCAGTTATCATCCGTCTATTCTTGAGTCTCAGCAGCTTCTGCAATTTATTTTTTCCCAGACTAAAGGAATGCAGTTGAGTAGTTTATGTCTACATGTGTCTGTTCAGTTTAGAGCTGTGACCTATCTGTCCTGATCCCACTACTCCCACATAAACTCCCACCAGCTCAGACCCAACAACATTATCCTCAAACAGAAACTAAAAGAAAATCACTCTATGAAACTTCAAGTAATACAAATATGCATATCTAATCCAGCTGGTTAGGGCCAGTTTGTGCGAAGCCTCACACTCTTGCTTTACAATCAAGCAGTTCACTGTACTGAAATGATACTGACTACACTTCAATATATACTTGAATGGCATCTTTGAAGGTTTTCCATGAGTCTGATCATCTGGCTTTTGTTCATGCGTCTTTATCTCTGTGACACAGGAACACTGCAGTCCAGTCCTCCCTCAACCTCCCCCAGTACTTCTCAGAGCAGCAGTCCAGACGACAGTGACTCAGACCTGGCGTTCAGTGTCAACAGATCCTCCTCTGCCTCTGAATCCTCTCTGGGTAGGTTACCAAATGTTGACAGCATGCCTGATGCTACAATGTTTATAGAAACCCCCACAAGGTCACAGCAGGATGTGTAGAGGTGTGGCACTTCTGTTAGATTGTACTAGACACGTCCTGGGAAATATTTCTTGTTTCACTTGTGATGTGGCAACAGACCTCCTTTCTTTTGGGACATTTTCCAACACATTCTCACTCCCAACTCATCAAATGGTCAGTGGACCTACACGTCAAACTATGATGCTATAGGTACCCCTCAAGGGTCAGTTTTGGACCCTCAGGGGCGGCGTGCCAATTGATGCTTGTTACATGCATTGTCTCTTTAACATAAACTTATGTTTTCACAGGAAATGTTCAGTTTCTGCGTGTTAAATGCATAAATAAATTTGCTAAATAAATGTACGATGCAGGTAAAAACTTGGTTTTAGCTTTGCTTCTGTAGGTTTAGACAACAAAAGCATGTGGTTTGCTTAAAAAAATCATGGTTTGGCTTAAAATAAGTACCTTTGTTACTAACATAATGTGACATACATCATTAGTATGCTACACATATGTTTGTATGTTTAATTAAAATGATTGACCTTTGGTTCCACATGGGACAGGTACAGCGCTCTCCCGGTTGAAAGTCCAGTGTTTGTTTGACCCATCCACCCCATTCCCGCTCTTTGTACTACAACATTTGCTAGGAGAGTCAAAAAATGCCGCTGCCTGATTTTAATCTTATCCCGCCACTAAAGGGTGCCCTGGAGCATTGGTATCTAATGCTGAGGTCAGCTGACCAAGCATCATTATCTGAGTAATTTGGAGTGAGACATTTGCATTTTCACATTGTTAGAAATATACCTCCATAATTTGGTACATACTAGAGCTTTAATAATGAGTTAATTAATCAATTAGTCAGCTGACAGAAAATGAATTGGCATCTGTTGTCATATTCCATTAATCATGAGGTCATTTTTAAAGGGAAAAAATCCAAACATTCTTTTGCTTAAGCTTCTAAAACATTTGGTGCTTTTCCTCGTCCTACCATTAAAGTGAATTATTTTTATGTGTCGGAAAAAACTAGACATCTGATGACATCACTTCAGGTTGTAGGAAATTGTGATGGACATTTTTAATTAATTTTGAAAATAACTGTCAGTTGCAGCCATTAAACATACAGCTTTTGTTTAGTTTTAATGATTCAGCAAAGATAACATTCTAACATGGAAATCTGTGTTTGTCATGGCTTATAAATAAAACAACCAAAACACAGAATTAAGAATTAAGAGAATACAAAAAACAACAGTATTGAAGATCTTAACCTTTGAACCTGGCGTACTCTTCTCACATCAACAACAGGCACAAGTGTCTTGTGTGTACATGCATCCATGTCCGCTCCATTTCCAGACCCACATGTTTTCTTTCTTTTCCTCTAGTGACTGCTCCCAGCTCCCCACTCAGCCCTCCTGTCTCGCCCACTCTCACCGCCCCGGAGCTGCCCTCTGCTGGGAAACACGGAGAATGCACCATTTGCTTCGACCAGGACGTCGACACAGTCATCTACACCTGTGGGCACATGTGTCTGTGCAACGACTGTGGGCTGAAGCTGAAGAGACAGATCAACGCCTGCTGTCCGATATGCAGGAGGCCTATCAAAGATGTGATCAAAACATATCGGCCATGATGGTGCAGATGTTTAAACAAGTGCTGTGACTTCGGCTGCTGGATCCCACCTGTGTCCCTTTCTCAGGCTTGATTGGACGTGGATCTCGGCCCCCAATGGGAGATTAGCCACACCAGGACTTATTTGTGCCTATATTTCCATTTTACATGAGTAAATCATCTCTGGAGATAGACTATGCTCTTCATACGCAGAACTGCGATGGAGCTCATCAAGAAGAGATGAATCATGTGCTCCCGTTTTGTATTTTCAATGTGATGTCTCTTACGTCACATGTATTTGCTGAGCAGAAAAGCCTGCTGTGAATATTTTGTCCTTACCCTCATTGTCCTAGATTTATGTGTGCTTTAGCAGAATATGCGGACCGTAGTCTATGACTTCTAGTGCCTTAGATTTTTGTCACATTGTGTGTCCAAGTAATTATGCTAACAATCCTAGCCATATTTTTCAATGTACATTACTGAAAGCTTGTGGTGAGTAAGGCACACAGATTTCAGACCTTATGCAATAAAAGGTGTAACAGTATTTGGAAGTGTAAGTGGAGAGATGTAACTGTATGGTAAGTGTGTTCAGCAGCGTGCTTTAAGAGAAGTATGTTTGGAAAGGACAAAATGAAGAATCTGGTTTTGCACTTTGAGAGATTAATAAAAGTGGACTATGTGTGATTAAAATGTGTGTACTGTCAATAATAAGACTTCTCTTTACACAGTCACAATCGCTTTTATCTAGCCCTTATAGAACTTTTGCTTTTCCACCTGAGAGGGATGCACTGCTCACCTAATAATGAGTATCCAGGCAGGTAAGTTTAATTGTATAAAGTTTAAGTAATATGCACCAATATTTAATGTTCTGCTTTTTAACAGGAATTCGATGAAATAATATCAATTTCATCAGTACAGATGTACATATAGGAGCCCTTCTGTTTGCATGTTCTCTCCATGTCAGCGTGGGTTTTCTCTGGGTGCTCCAGCTTCCTCCCACAGTCCAAAGACATGCAGGTTAACTGGTGACTCTAAATTGTCCGTAGGTGTGAATGTGAGTGTGAATGGTTGTCTGTCTCTATGTGTCAGCCCTGCGATAGTCTGGCATCCTGTGCAGGGTGTCTCCCAGCTCTCACCCAATGTCGGCTGGGATAGGCTCCAGCCCCTCCGACCTTTAACAGGATAAGCGGTTATGAAAAATGAATGAATGAATGAATGAATTTTGATCGAATATCTGTCACAGTAAACCTTGATAAAACAAGGGCTGCACCTTCTTTTAGCCTTTATAATTTATTTAATTTTTTATTTAACCTTAATTTAACCAGGAAGTCCCATTGAGATTGAAAATCTCTTTAACAAGAGAGACCTGGCCAAGGTAGCAGCCAATCAAAACACATTAAAATAAAACAACAACAATTCAAACATAGTGGCCTCTCAAGAAAAACAAGCACATGTATCTGCCTCCACATTCTTTTAATACCCTTAAATTCATCAACGGATATTAGTGTTTCTTGTGTTTCATGCGATATGATCAAATGAGTGACCTTGACTGACTGTTTCCAAGGTCAAAATCAGTGGTGTAGTGAAGGGTATACGCAGATACACAGAGTTTACCCACCAATCAGCTAAAAAGCCATTGGAATAGATGGTAGAGTATAACCACTTCCTCATCTGTACCTACCCATCTACCTGGTAGTGCACCCACCTCATCTACCACTACACCACTGGTTAAGATTGGGAATTTGAAATGCAACTTTTAAGGATGAGAAGTGGTGAAAGTGCTCAGAAAAACGGAATTCAAATTTTAACATCTTATATTTAATGAGAAGTGGGTTCTATCTGCTGATGAAGGTCATGTAATATAGCAGAAAGCCCCAGAACAGCTACACAACAGGTATTCTGCATCCATATTATATTTTCTGATTATTTTTTCATTTCTTCTTCTTATTATTATCATTATTATTATTATTGTTGTTGTTGTAACCAGCCCGAAGAACACCTGTGTAGCAATCATGATTAATCAGCATCCTGATATGCCACACCTGTCAGGTGGATTATCTCGTCAAAGCAGAAGTGCTCACTAACACAGATTGACCAAATTTGTGCACACAGTTTGAGAGTAATAAGACTTTTGTATGCAGAGAGAAGTCTTACATCTTTCATTTCAGCTCGTCAAATTGGCAGCGAAATCAATAGTGTTGTGTCTTTTTGTTCAGTGTACATACATTTTTCACAGCAGACATTTCTACTCATCATAGCAGGAAAAGCACAGGTGAAACACATTTCGTTAACAGTGGCTCAGTTCCATAAGGGCTGCAGGGATGACGTTTTTCTGTAGGCCGATGCGAAAGTTAGCGCCGCACTGGTTACCTTGTCAAAAAACCTATGGGATTTTTCCATTGGATTTTGGATTATTGCAGTAAATAAGCTCTGTGGCAAACAAACATTTATGATACTTACATGTTTGTTCAGCAAGATAATCTTCACAAATGGACACCTGTTTTATGTTTTTAAAAGCATAAATGCAATCACCAGAAGTAAAAGCTACAAACGAACTACACTACAGTCACATGATTTAATGTCTCATTTAGCCACTTGTTAGCAACTTAAGCCTTTTTTTAACATAGACACTTTAAAGTTCACAAATGTGGTATTTAATGACGTGAATGTGAACGTCTTTTAAGCTTGTGTTAACCACAGACCTTATATCAAGCATCCAACCAAAAATCCATTCAAAAAAATCCCTTTATTTGAGATGAGGGAACTGTGATTGGTAAAATGTTCACTGTTTACAGGTTTTAGGACTCTATGCATACTGAGTCAATACCTTACTGTAGTTTTGTTGAGTACCTAAATGAAGCTCAGCTTAGCTTTAATCAGGGAGACTTTCTTTACGCTTCATTCATTCACTGCTCTCTCTCTCTAGCTCACTCAGCCCCACCTCCTTGCCTCCACAAGCTGATCATGGGTGTTAGTTCTTCCAGTTAACCAATCACATTTTACCATGATTTCCATCATATAATCATGTTTCTTCTGTCAAACTTTAACCTCCTGTGACTGTGTGCCCTCATATGAGTACAATACAGATTCTTGCACCTTATTCTTCATTAGACCTGTTCTCCTCATACCTGGCCACTTTTTTGTGCCATCTAGTGGTACCAAAAGCAATGTACACTAATCCATGTAAAAACAGGATGGTGGCCATCTTCACAAAGTCTGTGTGAAAGCAATCCCAACACAAAAATGGACAAATTAAAAAAAAACCTGAAAAAATTTATGGTTGAAACTTGTTTATGATACTTTATGATGTTTGCAGTTTGGTATGGCATGCAGTTTTGACCATTTTTAGCAGTAATAACAAGCTAAGATGCTGTTATTTAGGATGTACTCATTTGAGGACATTGGGATTTTAATATTTTATTATCGCAGCAGGCCAATTAGATGTGTGATTGTTCCTAAACAGTGCAACTAAGGAAGGTGGGATGGGTGGTGGACCCAGCAGGATGGTGTTGCCTAAACCTAACCATGTGCGTTTGTTGTTGAAGTAAAAAAAAAAAAAGTGAATTTGTGGTGTTGTACTGACATAGTATTTGGCCCAGCTGCAGAAAATGTTCACATTATATGACTAAAAAAATATATGCATTTTAACATCAGTTTGGACCACTCTAGCTAGTAGCTACTTTATAGTAGGCTGTACACAATCCTATACAGTGAGGTGATAGTTTTTTCTATGGCAGGCTACTTTGTATTTGTAGGTTTAGTACAACAATAATGGTCTTTTGAGAGAGAGAGGAGGGAGAGAGATTTTCTATTGTAAGGACTCTAGAAACCCATTTTCACTGAGACATATTGAGGTGAGAGGTAAAGACACTCCTTTAACCAGTTTTAGCAAAATTCATACCAAAATGACCCAAAAGTTTTCGGGGGGGGGGGGGTCAAGGAGGTTGATTAGACCTTATTGATTACATTACATTATAATGCTTGAGGATAATTTGAAATGAAGGGTTTGAATTATTGCATGTGATTATTATCAAATTCTAGGCTAGCAAGAGTAATGCAACAACAACAAATAAATAACCCTGTAGGGGGGTCTGGGTGCATGCTCTCCCAAGAGAAAAATTTGTATATGTATTTGATTTAAAGGCATCAACCTTGTGAATTCTGAGTGCCAAGTTATGATGGCAGAATATGCCTAGATTTCAACATCTTTGTGCTTTTTATGTGTGAAAAATGTTCTATTCTATTAGGGGTAAAACATTTCAGTAATCAAAAGAAAAATGACTAACGTACTGATCTGCCTCTGGAGGACCAGTGTTTCACCGCTGCTGATTTTTTTTAATTTTTTTTTTCCATCTTAGCGCTTTAGAAACTGCAGTTATTTGGCACTACAGATGCTTCATATCCAGGCCTATAGAACAGATCTATACCTTGTCCTTTTATTAAACAAACTAAATAGCCTTATGTTATTTATCTTATTTACATGGCGGCATGTCATTTTTGTCTCTACATGGTCGCACGTTTACAATTCTCCTCTGCTCTCTGTATCATGCATGGCAGAGTTTCGCCCTGATGACCACAAACACACAGACACACAGACACGGACACACACACACACACACACACACACACAGGTGAGCACACTAGAGCGTGGCTCAGGCCACATTTTCCTGACCCAATCCGCAGCACGGCACTAATGGAGCGGAGCCTGTGTTGCGTTCAGGCGTTGCCGTTGTCACATAAAAAACAAAGCCAAAGAATTCTCAGTAGGCACTCCATATCCTTATGGGAATGCTTTATGATGTGTTGTTGAGTTGGGAATATTGTGTATGTGTTGTTTATCCGTTGGTGTTGATGAAAGTAGCTAGCAGTGTGGCTAATAATAAAGGCTCCACTACTGCAATAGCGATGACTGCTTTCTTGGAGGCATCCATCTTTGTTTACGTTTAGGTCGTAAATGGTACAAATGGGGACGCATTTAAACAGGAAGTTACGACATTTTACAACACCATCTTGAGTCTCACCACTCGTAGCAACGTAAATGGATCACAACATGATCACCAAAAAACTATTCACATTACTCATACATACTCATCAGAATGAGTCTCTCCTGATTAAGATACAGTATGTAATGTGGTGCTATTTTGAACTATTATAAACAGGGACATTATTGTGTTGCAAGTGTGCCTAAATGGGGCATATACTGTATATGAGTGGCACACACAGTATAGTCAGTTGTGCCAGTGTGTTTGCAAATATTGAATGCACAAAAGTATCAGTGTATAACAGTTGTGTCTTCACTTTTGGCAAGGACTACAGGCACAGTATCTGTGGCCCCCAAGCTAGACAAGTCCTGAGAAACTTTCTACAAAATGAAAACATGAGTGGGGATACAATTATTTAATTGTGCGGCTCTTCTAGACTTTCAAAATTATCCCGGCGGTACAAGAAGTCATTCCTTGTGGCTTGTGACACTTTAAAAAAACATGCATTCAATGATTTAAAGACATCTCTTTCACAATTTATGAGAAAGAGTATCTTTCGGCCCCATGTTATCACGTGACGGGCTTGGAAGTTTGGCCTCCAGTCCAGCGATGTTCCTGGGGATGAGGCCAGAAAAGTTCATTTCACCATCACCATCTCTTCTTGGTGAGCGCGAAACACTTTCCTTCAGTAATATCTAAATGCTTGCTAATGTTCAACATGCAAGACTTTTTTTTCTCTAAGCGTATATTGTACTATGGGACGCCCTGAGGGATGAACATGCCACCACTTACAATAAGTAAATCTTACTTGCTCACACAGTGAAGATGTCAAACCTGTCTTGTGATTACCCATAATGTGACAGGCCTTTTTGACACTTTTCGGCATCTCTTTTGTAATCATGAGGGTGTTTACGTCTACATTTCCCAAAGACCTATAACTCTCTGCTGACTTGTGTGAAATCTACCCCGGGGACTCTGTCTGTTTTTTCCACACAAGTTGTATTCACTGTATCACACAGCCACAGTCTGAACTGAAGCACCTCTGACAGCACTGACTGACAGGGATGCACATTTTCCTTATAATGAAAGTGATTAAGCAGTGTGTTGTGTCAAGAGTGTAATTTGAATTTCATAATTTGGGGAACTGACTACATTATAATTACTTGTAGAAAGTTATGTATAATTAATGAGGTGCCAAACTGGAAAAGTTTACAAAATGTAGCTTTGGAGTTGGCACGTCATCTCTCCAAGAGTTTACATGAGGATCGGCTCAAACTCCAAACTCCAACTGCTGCTTACATCTTACAGGACCTTTACTTGTAGCATTTTATGATCCAGTAAACCACTGCCTCAAACAAAACCTGTGCAGACTGAATCTTAACACAAGGTTTTTCCATAACAATCACATTTTATTTCGCCAGCACAAATGCTTTTATTCTCTGCCTGCAGAGACACGCGCTTGATCTTGCAATAAGGAGGCATCAGCTCAGTAAAGTGTAGCCTCTGTTTCAGGATATTGAATTTCCTCTTCCGTCAGCAGGGATATTTTTCCCCGGTAGAGCTTTTCCTCCCTTTTCTGAAGAATGAATGAAATTGCAATACATTACAATACACACAGATATTTACTACTGGAGCACATTTGGTATATATGTTATATTTACAAAAATAAACAGAGGTTATTTCGGGAATATAACACAGCACAGCAGGTTTAAATAAGTGGAGCTGCCCTCCATATTGTACGTCAGTGTTCCCTGCACAGGGAGACAAACAATCTGTTTATGTATACACACTTGTGATGGTTTATAGGGGATGCAATTTGTTCGCTGTGTGTCTGAAGCAAGACTGAGTACAGGTGGTATAGCCACACTTTATTTGCAGCATCTGACAGACACCGTCTCCACATTTAAGACTAGACTTAAGACTTTCCTCTTTGATAAAGCTTATAGTTAGGGCTGGCTCACGCTTGCCCTGTACCAGCCCCTAGTTAGGCTGACTTAGGCCTAGTCTGCCGGAGGACCCCCNTACCACAGTAGCCAGAACTATAACTATAATATTATTACTTTCATTAATGCTGTTGTAAGCTACTGTCATTACCGTCTGTCCTGCATCTCTCTCTCTCTGTCTCTGTCTCTGTCTCTTTTTCTGTCTCATTGTGTCATACGGATTACTGTTAATTTATTATGTTGATCTGTTCTGTACGACATCTATTGAACGTCTGTCCGTCCTGGAAGAGGGATCCCTCCTCAGTTGCTCTTCCTGAGGTTTCTACCGTTTTTTTCCCTTGTTAAAGGGTTTTTTTTGGGGAGTTTTTCCTTATCCGCTGCGAGGGTCATAAGGACAGAGGGATGTTGTATGCTGTAAAGCCCTGTGAGGCAAATTGTGATTTGTGATTGATCTGGCCACAAAAACACAACCTCAAGCAACTTTAGATTCTGATCTCATTTTTTAAAGCTCATTTTAGTTCATTAACCAAAACTGCATTTTATCATTTACACAATATGGCTAAGGGAAGACCTCTACTGAAGCAGAGAGATGCTGAGAAACCTGTTCATGCTTATGTTTCCAGTTGTCCTGACTATCGTAACACCCCATATACCGGCCATCTAAAACTGCCAATGCAAAATGCTGCTGCCAGGGTTGTAACAAAAACTAAAAGAGAGACCATACACCTGGTATCTTTTAGGATTGATTTTAAAATCCTTCTACTGGTTTTTAAGGCTCTTATGGCACTGTCCCCTCCTATATCATAGACTCCCTACAGCTGCTCTTTTAACTATTGTCACTACAAAAACCTTTGGGGATGCTTCCTTTCGCTACTACGCCCCAAAATATGGAAAACCCTGCCTTTAAGTGTTAGACTTGCCGGCCCAGTGGACAATCGAAAACTCATAACATATCTTTTTAATATAGCCTTTAACTAGCAGCTATCTGTTTTAATAGTTTTCTTTTAATTACTTGATTTTTTTTTTTTCGTGTGTTGTATAATGGTTTTATTTCTTTGCTGTTTGTCTCTGCTGCTGAATTGTAAAGCATTTTGTGCATGAAAGGTGCTATATAAATAAAGTTCATTCATTCATTCATGTCATTTTTGTCCTCTTTTGGTCTGCAGATAACAAGACCGTGCATCACAGCCATCGTCCTGTTCAGGAGACAGACGCAGTCAGGTTACTCTGCTCAGTCTCAGCTGGTCAAACCTCCACTATGTCCCCTCCCCTGTGATCACCATTTGTTTATCAGACCGTGTCAGCGATCATTCTAAATCTGGAAATGCATCTTTTTCTCTCCATTGTGTCATGTCATTCTCACTAAGCCGACATTTTTCAGTCCTGAAAATGAAGCTTTTCAAAAATGCTCTCCAGATTGGAAACATTTGCAACAATTTGCACAGAAACCAAACAGTGCTCCTTTAGTGGAACACTACCTGCCAAAGGACTTCTGTGTGTGAGTTAATAAAAAATAATTTGATGAAATATAACTTAATTCAGGCAACTGGAATTTCTGAATTTAGAAAAACAAACCAATAAATTAGAATTAGATTTTGACACAGTGCCACAGGACTACATAACCATGCTGAACCCACTCGGTGTTGGACTTCAATGAAGCAAATTCTCTCACAAATTTGAAAGTAATGATTACCAAAAAGCAGCTACCACACAGTGAGCCTGTAATGTTGGGCCCCTGTGGAAATCCGGGGACCAGGGGCCCTTTGGTTTATTATTATTTAAGGATGCACAAAGTGTAGTTCTTTTTATAGCACCAGTAATGCAGAATTTATAATCAGAAATTATGAAGTGTCAAATATTAACAAGTTGTTTTTGTTTTACACCGTTTGCAAAAGTCTCTATTGGACACATGAAGGCGCCATTTCCATGCGCATGAAAGGAGAAGCGCTCTGTTTTAATGACGCTCAGAAAGAGACCTGACAAGTTGTTAATGGCTGCTGTTGCAAATCATACGATTAAAATAAGCATCAGTGTCCTGGGCACAGCTCTCAACAACTCCACACTCAGTCGGACCTTAGTGCTGTTATTATTTAATGAGACTGGTGCAGAGAAGAGGGTCAGGACGCAAAGATCGCAGACCATGTATAGTTTGGAAAACAGTTTACAATAGCTGATTTTTAACAAGCTGCCTGCAGACAGATTTAAACACACATGCAATCGTAATTAATGCCCTAAAAAAGCCAGTGCGGGACTCTCCGTCGCCCTGTTTGAGCCTCTCATCCTGAGCATTTCCATTACGCACTCCTGTGCGCTCACATGCCTTCTGGACGAGCCCTCCTGGCAGAATGGAGCAGCGCGCAGGAAGAGCCTTGGTGACTCATGAGGACCACACTGAGGACGGCAATGAAACACGAGCTTCTGGCATCTTTATCACCTTTGGAAATTAACTTCTTAGGTTACATAAATCTATTAATAATCTAATTATCATGGCAAGGTTCGCGTCTTCCTCCCACTACTCCACAGGCGGAGCAGGAGTATCAAAAAGTTCAAGACTCCCTCCAGTGAAGTCCTTTTAAATTTCTTCTAGTCTGTAGATATTTTTTCCCCCAACATTGGAGCATTCCCACCATGGCCGCTGCACCCTGAGGGGAGATGGATTTAGAGGTGAAGGATGAGAACGGGTCGAGCTGTTTGTCCCGCAACGACAGTGACCGCGGACTGAGCGCTTCCTCCGCCGGAGTGTCCACTGCGCTGGCCAGCGTGCTGATCTTCACCATCGTGGTAGACATCCTGGGCAATGTCCTCGTCATCCTGTCCGTGTACAGGAACAAAAAGCTCAGGAATGCAGGTGAGATGAGGAGACGATGAAGGTTTTGCCATAAACCCAAATAAATGTGCTGATGGAAACGGCAGCTTAAATGGCCAAGATATAAGAGACGTGTCTGCGTAACAAATCCTGTCAAAATTGATGTGAAAGAATTTGTTTAATTGTGTCATAAAAATCGGTTTCAGAGCTGAGTGTCTCATCAATTACATCTCATCAAAGCCGAAAGGAAAGATGTCTGTCTCCATGCAGTTTGTGGGATGCCCTGCTTCCCTCTCTTCATTCATAACTATAATTATGTAATATAGTGTAGCGTGTGACCTCTGTGCTTAACAATCAGGCTGCTATCTTATGCGAGCCTCCAGTCTCAGTGTGATGGAGTTTCCACAGCTTTGCCTGCCTGCCCTCATATTTCTTCATAAATAATAACATCCCTTTCCCCCCAACTGGCTTTATCCTTGGTTCTTCATCCCAGATAAATCACATTACATCAGGACCGGTAGTGTCCCATGAGCAGCCAAGGTGAGAGGCGCCTTTGTGTGGCTTCAGTGCCCTTTTGTGCAGGTTTTATGTTGAACACAACCTCGTATTTTGTTGTGTTGACATTTGGAAGTGTCCAGGCAGCAGTGTGAAGGTGAAGAAGATATTTATTATGGTCACTTAAGTGCCATTTTTCTTACTTAGCAAATGTGCCATCATCATTCAGCTGGCTCCTTTACGCTGAGGCATGTAGGTGTCTCAAATAGCCTCTAAGTCAGGTCAAGCCATTTCCAGTTCATTTGGGAATTAGTACGTAAATTATTTCTTTAAGTCTGGCTCTACGAACTAAGGGAGTGTGTGAAAGTGTAAGGTATGGAGGGGGTCAGAAAAGTTGGAAGGCATTGTACATTTTCTTTTGGCTGAAGGACGGAGAGAAGGATTTTCTGATCTTTTTCTAACCCCGGATTTATATGTTATTGTTATTTCAGCCTTTGCCTCCAATGTACTTTGGCCCTGTCTACACATAGAGATATTTTTGAAAATGTATTATTTTCCCCTCCATTAAAAAAAAAAAAAAATTGTCCAAAAACAACTCCTAACAAAGACTCGCCAGCAGTCTACCTTGTCACAAAGGTACCTACTGGAGATCTCATCACTGCTGATTCCACTTCAGTTCAAGGATGCACATGCTTTCCTTCCTATTCTCATCAACAACAATCCCACTCTGCAGTGTCCAAATTTGCTGGTCAGACCGGGTCTGATTCAAATCTGCCAGACTTTACACCCCTGACACTGAGGGGGAGCAAAAACACTGGGTGCAGCCGATGTCTTTGTTCATCTGTGAAGTGTTAAGCAGTCATTAGACCTCACAGTGCTAACAAAAGCATCAGCTATAGTTGTTATTTCTCGCATAAGCTCATCACACAAAGCTACAAAAGGCATGCACCAATTGAGAAGATTACATCATCATTTCTCTATCGCTCTGTTTTACACGTCAACACAGATTAACAGTGACCACAGTTTTGAAAAATCTGCACTTTTTAACTTTTATAAAATCTTTGTTTTGGTGACAAGTGGACAAGAGGTCAAAACAAGCAGGAAAATATCAGTTTAGAAAAAGATCTGTGCACGTGTAGACGAGGCCATAGTTACACAAATGGTTGTAGTGTAGATTTCAGGGGGCACGCAGGGGACACATCCCTCTCAATATTTAGAACACGTGCGTTTGTCCCCTCACCCAATTAAAAACATAAAAGTAGCAGAGGACTTTTATTTTGAAAAATATAAGACTTTTACACCATAAAATTGTGCAGACAATCGGTGCATAAAAAATCACCAGAATTTGAAGTGTTTGATGCTCAATATTTTCTTGCAGAAGACCGTCCTATCCCTTGTTTCATATGTGTTCCCCCAGTGATGAAATGAAACTTACACCCATGCAAATAGTTATATAAAAAAGACAGCTTTCATGTGCGAAACAGAAGAATATCAAGGTTTTATTTTTGTCATCATATTCGACTAGCAGGTGATGTGACGTAGCTAAGTCCCTGAGCCACTATCTCAGTTTTCAGGAAACACTGAATAAACTCTGTTTTGGTATATAGCCAGCACGGTGGTGCAGTGGTTAGCATTGTCACCTCACAGCAAGAGGGTTTGCTTTGAGCCCAGGGTGGGGAAGCCCTTCTGTGCGGAGTTTGCATGCTCTCCTTGTGTCAGCGTGGCTTTTCTCCGCGTGCTTCGCCTTCCTCCCACAGTCCAAAGACATGATGGTTCGGTAATTGGTGACTAAACTGCCCGCAGGTGTGATTGGAAGCATGAATAGTTGTCTGTCTCTGTCAGTCCTGTGATAGTCCGGGAACCTGTCCAGGGTGTACCCCGCCTCTTGCCCAGTGTCAGCTGGGAAAAGCTCCAGCGCCCCCTTGACCCCCAACAGCATAAGCAGTCACAGAAAATAAAAGCAATACCACGTTTTTCCTTTCACAAGCAATAAAATGCTGGCTCAGTTCATCACACTCAGATAATTTGCTGCTTCAGTCTTATTTGTCCTGGAATGACTGGTGGCTTTTTTTGGCACCTGCAAGCAAATATTAGTGAACTTGAAGTACTGAGTCAAGTCAGTAAATGTCTAACTCCTCTCTATTTGCACTTTGTCACAGACAAACCTTCCAACAGTTTTATCAAAAGCAAATCGGGCAGTAAACACAGCACGGTGCAAAGTTCCACAGTTTCACTTTAAAAAATGTGATTTAACACTGAGATATTATTCTAGCTGTTAGTGGGGGTGAGGATGTTGCACTTACTTTCTCTGGTCCACTTGCACTTGCTTTCCATGGTTTAAAAAACAGCCCCAGTAATTTTTAGTACAATCCCTAAACGAAGGCACTTGTGTGTGTTAGTGTCCATTTCCACATATAAAAAGCCCAGATAACATCTTTACAGTCTGAGTTTATTGTCTGGCGCGGAAAAACTGAAGTAGCAATTAAAGAAAAGAACCAAAGAAAAAGTCACAAGACACTCAGACAGCAATTAACATAATATATCGAAGCACTTAAGGGTTTATGACATCAGAAGCAGTCATAAAAAGACAACTCCAATTTTATTCTCCCGTTACAAGAGTGATAGAAAAGCACCTTTTGCTTTAACTGGACAAATTACACAAGCTCACCTCATGATTATGTTTGCCAAAAACAACTGAGCAGAATGCAGAGATGTGTCTTCCACAACAAAGAGATGCACAAATAAAATGTCTATTTGATGTTGTGCAGCTTTCATTGTTAAGGTTCGGGAGATCAAGCACCGTGCATCATTATACCCAGCAACTCTTTAGTTGAAAGCAAAGTCAGGAAAGCCTACCGCTGAGGCAAAAGACTAAACTCAGTAATCACAACATGATGCTAATGAGTACATGCGAATCAGGCAGCGGGATTAGGTCAGCGACTGTTTGGAATAATGAGCTTTTAATTACAATTTCAAATACATTACATAACAGATCCAATGTGTTCCTGTGCATACCAGCCTAAAGCGGTTTGGCCAGGAGTTTAGGAGCCCGGGGAATAATTTGATTATCTGGTTTGCAAAAAAATGCCACAGTCGACTGGTCTCAAACAAGAGGGCAGGAGTAAATGGCCTGTTCAAAAGTCTTCGCCATGCTGGCGGACTACGGCCTGTGCGCTGATTACTGGCCTCATGTCACCATTCTCCCACTCTAATTGGACTGACTGACTGGTTCAGTCTCATGAGAGTCCTCACGAGAGTCCTCGCCAGTGTCATGGCGTCTTTTTCGGTTTGCATGCGTGAGCAGAAACCTGCAACTCCAGCAGAGCAGTTTTGTTTTTAAGTGTCCTTAGGTGACTGAAATTGTAACTGCTGTTAGCCTATCATCAATCTGCTCCCTGTGCTTAACAAGCTATTTATAGGTTTGGCTCACTTTGTATGAATGTTTAATTGTACAGACTTTCGGAAAGGAAAGCACGGACGCAGCTGAAGAACAGCAAACAGCTGTAGAGAGATGTGTCCGCTATAAAAATCAGTATCTGTGATAGATGGCTGTTTTGTGAAGGTGCAGTATAACACAATAACACCTCCGGGGCTGCAGACTGACTCATGTGTGAGGTCTAACGTATGATTTACAGTGGGTAAAGACTCAGACGTATATATTTTTGTGGAATTCAGTGTGTCAGGCACACTGCTGCAAACATCCCCTCTCTCCATTACACACTATTCAGACTGCTGGTTGGCTTCCTAACACTCTGCAGCAGGACCTTTCCGCTCTGCTTCACTTCAACAACACTCGCCTTGCCTCCGTATATCCCTCCGCTGCCCACCACTCACCACAAAAACCACATGCATGTGCGCACATTTGGTAGATACTGGTGCATCATCTGAGTGATGTATATTTGTCCCCATTATCTCCATGTGTGTGAGGAGAACTGGTGCCATATGTTCCATTTTTTTTTAAAGGTTTACAGGTTCTCTCAAGTGCGTAAATGTAACAGGATCTATCCAGTGACTCTTCAAAGGGTAGAGCATGGCACCATAGGACTGCCAATGGGGTGTTAACACTAGAGTTTCCCACTGGGGTTAACCATACTAAAAATACACTCTCAAAATGCACTCATGAGAAAGGGAGGGAGAGGGACAGAGAATGATGAGCAGATGGAGGAAATAACGAGAGGACAAGCTCGGCTGTGTGTTTGTGCGCAGCTTGCACCTCCGTGGCAGGAGCTGTGGGTTGTGGGGTGTGTGAGGATGGGAGATTGAATTTTGATAAATCATGCACCGCGTCCCCTCAGTCAGTCACTCTGCAGTCATGAATAAAACCTAAAACCCGGAGTGTCCAGAGGGGGGTTAATTGAGTCAGTGGACTTAGTGAGTCAAACCAGAAGCCAATTTAAATTGACAGCTCAGATCCACGGGGAATATCACTTAGCACACTACATTAAACATGTCTCCTTTTCCCGACAACAAAACAGTAGATGACATTTAGTTCTGTAATGTGGTCAGCATGGAGGTTGGACGTTATCAGATTAGGATTATTTGACTAAACCGAGCTGAGATAAGGTAAATGCACTGTTATGTTTACATTACATCCGGTATCTCTTTCTAATGCAGGAGGCTGCTTTCTTTCACATTTGCATAATCCACTATGGGTCCTCGTGGTTCCGGGATTGCACCTCACGAGTGAAACGCCGTTGGAACCAGACGCTGCTTGTGTCCCGGTGGTCTGATTTCTCTTAGGGCCAGTGAGCCTTATTTACTCAGACATAAGGGATCTGATTGGTGGATGGCCTTTTGATGATGACGATGATGTTTTTGGCTGGGCTCATGGCGGGATGCATCACCAAAAGGCAGCTTGTGTCAGTTTAATGTGAAACTTCTTCGAAAAAATTCTCTGGCCCCTTGAACACGAGTTCATGAAGTAGTCACTACTAATTCATCAGCGCTAATGCCCTTGCCGAAAGGTTATTGTTGCTTATTTATGATAACATGTCTGACTAAGTCCAGTGTGATCTAATTTGGGATATGCACTTGTAGTAATATGCCTTGCTGACGTTGAGCCGGATCCAAGCAAAGACAAACCTCCTACACGTTTCTATGAATTCACCCGTCTTTCAAAAGGTGTATAAATATAGCCGGGTGAATCAAAGCGTAGTATATCACGTTTCCTGTATGAGCGGTGAGAGTGATGGGATGCAGATGGTGGGTTTGACAGAGGGAAACATAAGCCCCTGAGATTCACGTGTGCACACAGCCATGCAAGTTGTCAGACTGAAGAAGCCAGGCATTCTTTTGTTTTGTCTTTTGGTTTGTTTATCACTTGCACCTATGCCTTCATTATGTACCTATTCTTGCTCCAGCACAACTCCTTTTTTATTTGACCTTGTTGTTTTTTTTATTTCTTATTCAGAGCTATTCAGCTGGAATGAAGCAATGTGCCATAAATAAGTTGTATATGGAGCCTATTTTAAAACAGGTTTATATGCTGGGTGGGAGGCAGTTTTTTGTTTAATATATTTTTGAATATGCTGCAGCCTGGGTGCGTGCCGGATGATTCTGGTGACAAATATGCTGTTCCACTCACGCAGAGCTCAACGGTTCCCTGCCGTAACGTTTTTGATTTATGTTTCATGCGCCACAAAATGTCGTGTGACAGACAATGAGAGGGAGATACACGGGGAATTCATGGGGTGGTCGCTCAGCTCTCAGGAGGGAGACGCTTTAAAGCAAGGATCAGTTGATTTGATGCAACATTTCACTTGGTCGACAGTTTTTGAGAGAGCGTGCAGTGGGATCAGATAATTACAGAGCCAATGGTGTCAGAGACGTTAAAGGCATGCTGTCCCCGTAGGCCTGCAACCAATCAGCATTCAAGTTAAGCTCTATTCAACCCACACTCGTTGGTAATAATAGCTCCAAAAGATGTCAGTGGACACTTTACTCTGGTGTTCAGGCGTGACAATATTGTTGTTGGTTGTCTTTCTTACACTAAAACAATAATCATTTTGAGTGCTGTGAGTTTGGGCATGATGAGCAAGTAGGTTAATTAAACAGCTAGAGATACTGCTTGGTCCAGTGTTTTAATAATGGATGCCAACAAAACAAAGACAGTCATCTGGCCACTTCGCAGCAATCCTCTCAGTGGTGTTTTAGCACTTACCTCATCCTCTTGACGATAAGGGGGAGAGAGGGTTCAGCCAGACAGAGCTATAAGGCTGCAGCCCCTGTCCAGCCAGCGCACATGATAACACTGAGCTGCATGATGTCAGCGAGGAATAAAAACCTCTGCACAATGACAAATGCACACAGCGAGCACTGTGAGCGTCACAAATACAATCTGACAGATTTGCCCACTGAGCTGATTCGAGGATGAGGAACAAACGCTTTTATTTTTATCTCGGCAGGCTTAAGAGATGGCTCGTGCTGTTTTAGTAACTTGGAAATTGACTGTGTCTGAATACCTGTGGCAGGCCTGTGGTGAGACATGCGACTGACACCTGATTTTCTTCTCCTTCTGAAAAACAAAACTCAAAAAAGTCCCCACAGTTAGAAAAGTTTACAGGAATAAAATGACATTGTGTTTCATATTGTTAATTTCTTTATTACCACATTTGATGAATCAAGTTCAAGTGATTAAAATGAAATTAGACATACTGTAGTTGTGTTGTCTCCGGGGTGCAGGGGTTGTAACACGCTTTGAACGCAGGATTGATGGCCAACATGTGTTTTAAATCCGCTCCCTTCATATCTGCCAATCAACGCTGTTGTTTCAGCTGTTGTCTGAGTGAGCGAGAGCCTCGCGCCTCCACATTTCAACTTCAGAAGGTGGTTTGTTATATCAACCCTGGAATCAACCCAGCGTCTGACACCAAATGTTGTTGAAGTGAGGCACATTATATATAATCCTTTACAGATTATTTACAGAGAGCATAAATGTTTATATCGGTCCAGTGATGTCATGGTGCATGAGAAGCTGGATAAATAATGACGAGCAGTATGTAATCATGTTTTTGGACTAGTTTACATGGAGCAATAATGATATAATAAAGACCTTCATCTTTAAAAAGCTGAACTGTATTTAACGCTGAGTTTATTTCTACTTCGTCACAAGTTTTGAATTCTAAAATGTGTAGCTCACACACACAATAGACCTTTTTATTGCCCATCCGCTCCAAACTTATGGGAAGCTAATGCATCCTTTGCAAAACACCAATTCAATTGCATTGTGGCTGCGCTGCACTGTATGTTCTTGTTATCTATCATGTTATCTGACACATTACAGTTTGATTTATTGTTTTATTCTCCCCCACCCAGAGCAGCTGCACTATAACAATATCAGACGTCATTTTCTATAATTCATGTCTTCTGAGGAGATCCAGTGTCACACTACCATCAGCTCGGACCTTAGGAGGACAGGAACTTGATTGGAATCAATCGGAAACCATTTACGTCCTGGGTTTTATATGTTTAACCTCAGTGTTCGACAGTCTGTTCCCAGGGGCAGAGAAGCTTTATAACAAGAACAGCCTGATTTGAGCATTTTTTCAGAGAGGACCTGCCAGATATATCAGTGTACAACAACTCTGTTGTTTCCTGTGATGGTGTGTTGGGAAAGTAATTCATGAGTCTAAAAACAAGTCTACAACCATGCTAGCGGCTCTGTGAGGCTGTAGTCAGGCGCTGAGGTGCTCTGAGCTAAATGCTAACATCACAATGCTAACCTGTCACGTGTCGATTTTTAGCAGGTTTAATGTTGTCCATGTTTAACATCTTAGTTTAGCGTGTTCTCGTGTTGATATTTGCTTATTAGCACTGAACACCAAGTACAGCTGAGGCTGATGGGATATCATTAGTTTTGTAGGGAAGTGGTCATCAAACAAATGATTGAACAAATTTAAATATTGACCCAATGATGGCAGGAGCATTTTGAGTATTTTTGTTTTTTTAGGACATGGGGGCTCAGCCCAGACTTCAGCTGGGGGTCAGGGGTTTTTTTTATGAAAAAGCTCTACTGTGATGCTTTCTTAAAATGCACACCTTATTTACCCTTAAAAACATTTTTAAACTTTCCGCGTTAATTATAAATTGTGATGTTAAAATATTAGTAGTTGTAGTAGTATTGAGTAGAAACAGAATACTGTACAACTGCTATCATTAAAAAACAATTACTAGAGTTGGAAAACAGTCTAATGTACTTATATTAAAGGTGGTGAAATCTAACTAAGTTTATTTTTCAAGTACAAGTTCGCTATGTATTATTCTTATTCTTATTTTTAAAACATATATCTAACCTAAATATTTACATCTGGGGCTATTTATGAAACATTTGGAGCTAAAGCCTCAGACGCCCAGGCCTAACGATGCCACTGGATGATGGTATTAGATGGAAAGCCAGAGGATCACCAGAATTATTACAGTTCATCCTGTGGGGGACGTGGATGTCAATAAATCATGGCTGCCAGACCCGGTTCTATGAGGGTGCAAAAACATGCATTGCACCCTCAATTTAATATTTTGCACCCTAAGTTGAAAACGGTATACAAAATAATATAATAAAAAACACTTAATGATGATAATGTCACAAAAAAAGTAATAATGAAAATGATCTAATTCACCAAACAGTACTTACCGTAAAACTTCAATTAAATGCCCAGTCCCTTTAATAAAACAGTTTTTGTTTTTTTAATTTTTAATTCTCGAGGGGAAATTCAATTTTTTCTCTCTTGTTGTCAATTACACACAGGTCTGAACACACACATGCACAAACAGGACCTATACATGCACAAAGTGGAGAGATGTCAGAGTGAGGGGGCTGCCCTTGGTCAGGCGCCCCGAGTGGTTGGGGGGTTCGGTCTTGCTCACGGGCACCTCGGTAGTGCCCAGAAGGTGAACTGACACCTCTCCAGCTACCAGTCCGCGCTCCATATTTTGGTACGGACGGGGACTTGAACAGGCGACCCTCCGGTTCCCAACCCAAGTCCCTATGGACTGAGCTACTGCTCTCAGGTTGTTGGTTACCCACTTGAGCAGTGTTAGTTAGCTGCTTAGATCGCACATACAAATATAAATGTTTAAACTTTTGTCAATATGAAGATGCTACACATTGTTAGCTCAGTTGGATTCTCCACAATTCAATTGTTCAGGTCATTATACTGAAACCATGAGCGACGGAGAAGACCGAATTAATTCAGATTTACAAGCATGACGAAGAAACAAGTGGTGACTCCCTTCCTCTAAAGCCATCATAAAGTCAGAATATATGTCCATTCCTTGATTAACCTTTAAGTTATTTATATTCCTTTAGTCTGTAAGGGTCCGCCAATCAAAAGAATCAAAGGGTTTTTCATAAAAATTAATCCATGCTTCAAATATTGTTTGAACAGGATAAAGTGGTGTTGTGTCAGGATGCTATAACCCTCTCGGATGCCCTGTTTATCAGAGCTACCAAATAAATAAGTTAAATTTGATATGTTATTTGTTGCCTAATTTTTATACAAGTAATATTCATACTGGCTTCATAAACAATCTGATGTGTTTCCCATCTTTGCTGAGCAACAGTTTTGTGTAAAAGGAATTAGAGGCCTGTCACAAATAGGCCTGTTGAGTTCAGTGATTTAAGGAAATAATAGCCCGGGCTACGTATTGAAGTTTGACGGTAAATTACCTATGTGCATCAGTCGTATTTGTCCCAAACTGTGATGGCACAACATCATGGCAGAAGTCATGCTGGGGACCAGAGATGGAGGGTGCAGTTCTGACTCATAAAGCAAACTGTTGTAGGAAAGGAATAACATGCTGTAGACATAAGCTGTTTTGTTCATTTATTGCTGTTGCTGGCCCGCACTATGGCTAGTAGTGCATGCACACTAATTTTAGATACACCCTAGGTCATTTTGTTCTGGAACTGGGCCTGATGGCAATGTATCCAAGAAATACTTCAAAACTATAAATGTGAATCTAATGGTTGCACTTAAGAAAAAAAATCAGGGATCACCAATGTCACTTGGGGAAAACTTCATCCTCTGGGCACCATGAATATCTGTACCATGTTTAAATCCACCAGTAGTTGTTGAGAAATTTTACGATTGCTATTCGTAGAAATAAAATGAATAAAAATGTTGTTCGTTTTAAAGCAGTTACAGTGGGGAACAAAGGGGGCTGCAACACTGACAGAGCTGTGATGATAAAGCATCTACCTCGGCTCAGATCAGTGCAGCAGAGAGTACATGGTAAAAGCCCAAATGAGCCACAGAGGGCACAGTGAAGCGGCTCTTTTATGATAGTAAATCACAGTCGTACCTCCTGTGACCCAGTTTATTTTAACCCGGAGCAGGAAGTGAAAAGGGAGTGCTGTATGCTTTTTAATAATACACAAACCTCTTCTGTTTCTCCAGGCAACATCTTCGTGGTGAGTTTGTCCGTAGCGGACCTGGTGGTTGCGTTGTACCCTTACCCTCTGGTCCTGACAGCCATCTTCTACGATGACTGGACCATGGGTGACCTGCACTGCCAGGCCAGCGGCTTCATCATGGGCATAAGTGTCATCGGTTCCATCTTCAACATCACTGCCATCGCCATCAACCGGTACTGCTACATCTGCCACAGCCTCCACTACGACCGCCTGTACAGCCTGAGGAACACCTGCTGCTACCTGGGGCTCACCTGGCTGCTCACCGCGATCGCCACGGTGCCCAACTTCTTTGTCGGCTCGCTGCAGTACGACCCCCGCATCTACTCCTGCACCTTCGCCCAGACGGTCAGCTCATATTACACCATCTCAGTGGTGATCATTCACTTTCTGATCCCGCTGCTGGTGGTGTCCTACTGCTACATGAGGATATGGGTGCTGGTGATTCAAGTGAAACATCGGGTTAAACCGGAGCAAAGGACCAAACTGAAACCTAGTGATGTGAGGAACTTCCTCACTATGTTTATGGTGTTTGTTTTGTTTGCAGTGTGCTGGGCTCCACTTAACCTCATAGGCCTGGCTGTAGCTATAAACCCTGTACAAGTGGCACCCAACATACCTGAGTGGCTCTTTGTCACGAGCTACTTCATGGCTTACTTCAACAGCTGCCTCAACGCCGTCATATATGGACTACTAAACCAAAACTTCCGTAAAGAATACAAAACGATCCTCCTTGCAGTTTGCATCCCACGTTTGCTCCTCATGGAGACCTCCAGGTGCGCCACAGAGGGCCTGAAGAGCAAGCCCTCGCCGGCTGCGACGAACAACAATGTAGCAGAATTAAATGTATAGACTTGATGTTTTACCTGGATTAAGTTTCTGTGGAGTGTCATTGCGGATGTGTGCCATGATTCACCCAGTGCCTTTTCGTAGGATGTGTTTCATTTACCAGTTGTAAAGATTTAATCGTGTTTGGAGAGGACACTGCTGTCATCGTATTCCTTTCAGCCATGCCAGACACTGTTCCCTCATGTCGAGAGGGAAACAATCAACCGAACTGTTGGTGCATTACGATCCGTTTTGACACGACACTCTTGACAAACTGGTTAACAAGCAAGAAAAAAAGTCCAGGTAACTAGTAAGTATTCACCAAAATACATTCGGACAGTGAGTCAATACAGTATAGCTTATTATTTGGATGGGAGTCTTCACTTCTCAAGCAACATCCTAGCATGTGTACGTCATATGCACGAGATTGGCTCACTGCCTCTTTTGCACAAAACGATTTTGAGTGTGTCAGCGACCTTGTGAAAAGAAAATAAATGTATTTTTTATTCCCACTGTGTATTCGCACTTTTAAATACATCACTTTTAATGATGGAAAACTCTAAAGGCTGGTTGTTTTACTTCAAAGTAATCCGTAATCCGATCTCAGATTTCAACTGAAGCCTTTTTATTCAATGTTCGACTCAGTTTTAAAGGCTTTGGTTTGCAAGTTGTCATCTTATATTTTATCCTGAGTGTGTGTGAGTATCTCAGGCTCCTTCTCACTGGGACTGTAGCCTGTTTTAATTCATCATGATGCTGGTTCACCCTCAGGCTTGTCTTCTGAGCAACGGTGCCCTCACAAAACACACTGGGTTTAATTCAAGAAAAAGGAACATCTGAATGGGCTTTGTGTGTTAATGGAAAGAAGTTGTGCCTTGTTGTTAGGAAAATTGAGTTCCCTCACAGTTTCAGTCAATTCCTCTGCTAAACAAAACTGTCTTTTCACTGCCTCAACTATCGCGTGAATCAATTTACCGAACTCAAATGTTCCAAGCCCCCGGGTGTCCCCTCTCAGATCTTGAATGATTGAGTAATCGCGGAAATTTTGAAAGGGGGAAAAGCAGATGATAAACAAAACTAGCTTTCTTGTTTATTAAATGCCTGGGGGACATGATACGCATCAGGAGCCAGAGATGTAATTTCGTGTTAGAGCAAGTGTGCCTGAGCACATGTCACCCTAGCCGAGATGAGCTCTGACAGCCTCCCAGCATAACTTCAACCCAGCAAACAAACTATGAGCGGTTCACCTCAAAGGGAGCCTCCAGGATGTCAATGTGACACATTCCTGATACGATGCACTGTTACTGGAATATTGAGGAGATTACAAATTCACAATGTCCAGTTCAAAGGATTCATAAATATGTTCAGCATATTTTTACTTTCAGATCTGTTTTCAGATTTTTGTATTCTGCTGTGCTCTGCTGCAGCTGAGCTTGGATCGGCTGCCTGATGTAAATTAAACCCTCAGCAGACGATTACAGATGCAGGAATAGTAATCAGGAATCCCTGATCAGGTGCTATCAAGTTGCAGAGCAGCAGAAAGGCACAACACTATTCAGTCCTGCTCGCAATCTCACAAGACAGCAGCTCTGATGTGGAAGAAAGAAACAGCCCACATGCCAGTGCAAGGTCAGCTACAGATGAGTGGCTAAAGGGGCTCGAGGGAAGATGACAGAGTCGGCTCGACCACACCACCGAGTCACAGACTAATGGCAGGGTCATCCTTCTTCTTTCTCCTCTCACCTTGCACTCTTAATTCTCTCCTTTTCCTGTTCTTCTTTCACCTGAATTTATTCATCCATCTCTCTCCTGGGGAATAGTTTGGCATTTTGGGAAATATGCAGGGGTGTAGTGTTGCTGGAGCACAGAACGCCAAGAACTACACTTTTCCACTGTTTTCTCCAAGTGAGGAAATATAATATTTACAGCTCAGATAATCCATTTTTTAAGTGCTTGGAGATCCAATGATCACTAAAGCATATATCATGCAAGACAGACAATAAAAAACTAATTGAATTGTCAAAGTTGTCATATTGACATTTAAAGGTCTTGTGCGTAGGATTTAGTGCCATCTACTGGTGAGGGTGCAGAACTGAAACTTCTTTTGTGTGCCAAGTGTGCAGGTAAACTACAGTTGCCAAGTCGTGACAACGCAACTTACTCCATATGCAGATACAAACGGCTCATTCTCAGGTTATAACATAACGATTCACATTTTCAGGGTGACTATAAACTAATGAAAACATAGCTATAAAGGTATATCCCATTTTTGCTGATAACTCATGCACGCTGGTCCTTACAGGTGTGTTGATTGATTCATAACTTCAACTTGTGCACTGAGTAACATGTAAGAAAACATTCCACCTTAAAAGTTGCCAGTAGCTGCCAACAGTAGTCTCTCAGCAGCACAGTGAATTTAATTATTTTTTCTCAGTCTATAGTTAGTTAACTGTCATTCTCGGAACCCATCAGCTGTATTGTGCGTCTGACTTCCGGCAGACGGCGATACAGCCTCTGGGGGCAGATCCCTGATTTTTTGGCATTCCGGTTTGATTTGGGCGGAGGAGGCGAATTTCCGTTTCCGACTTCCGTTTATATATAAGTAAATATGCTGAACCATTGCGATGGATTCAGAGTTTGCAGTGACGCCAATTATGTTCCGCCTCGTTAGTTCACCGCACGGACCGTTTAACCTGGCAACAACTGCAGCCGGCTCAAACGTGATTGGTCAATATCACGCGGACTACAAACAGCCTACAACCGGAAACCAGGGCTCTTCCGCTCTTCTTCCGGAGGCAAGATCTCCGGGGTTTGCCTACAGACTCTACATTCACTGAATGTAGAGTCTGTATATAGAGACTAGTTAACTGTTAACTAGTGGAGATAAAAAGGCAGCAAAACATCATTTCATTTTATAGTAATAAACTCTTTTACAGCTGACGTCACAATGACGTTATTCTATTAGCTGGAAGCAAAACATGACTTTCCAACAAAAACACAGACAACTATGGTTAAATGCGATAACATGAAAGGACTGGACTGAGGCAATCATCAAAAATGCTCACGTGAGCAGTGCACACTTGATATCAGGTTAGGGTCAAAGTATTTACTGTTGTAGGGATGAGTAACGTTACGTGTATTAAGTGTTATCATGTCCACCTAATCAGAAATTGGGGAGGTATTAAGAGGAATATTGGATTTCACTGTAATGCTAATTTTTTAGCGCATTAGCTAACGTTAGCTTTGATAGCAAAACAAACTGGAGGAAACCATTCAAGTTTCGTCCTCCTTTGTGAGATTGCCATAGTAATGAACCACAAAGCTTCAGCAATCCCATCACATCATCCATCCACTGAGTGAGACCATACAGGTCGGCCAGTCTGGTCCCGTTTTGGGCCCGGAGAGTGAGTGGATAAACGAACAGTAAATTCCACTCCGGCAGTGGGAATGAGTATTTCTGAATGCACCACTCGCCTCATCTTCCTCCATTGTCTAAAACAAGTCAACAGTACTTGCTAACAGAGCCAGCTAATGTCTGTGGAGAATTGTTTTGCCTGCAGCTAGGCCCTGCTCACCCAAAAACGTCATACTGTTTACAAACAGTAAAAGGATCTACAGTGCACTAATTTATTTTAATTTCAATTATGAAGCCCAACGTCACAAATCACAATTTGCCTCAGAGGGCTCTACAGCATACCACATTCCTCTGTCCTTGGACGCTCCCAGCAGATAACCCAAAAAAACATTTAATGGTGAAAACCTCAGGAAGAGCTATTGAGGAGGGATCACTCTTTCAGGAAGGACAGGAGAGGGATGCACAGCAGCAACAGTAGTGACAATAGCTACAATGACATTAATTATGGTAATAGTATTATAATAATAATAGCAGTAGTAATTTGATTATTGATTATTGATTGATTGATTTATATGTCATAGGTATTTATTATTAAATGATATGTATGAGACAATAGTAATCATGTGTATAATAATAGCAGTTGTATTAGTAGTAGACATCAGACAGGACCACAGCAGCAATGCAATCCAGGCATAGCCGTGATCTGAGGGAACCTGCGAGACAGTGGAACACAAAGGCTCCGGAGAAGAAGCCGAGTTATCGATATGCAATAATAGGACATGAATGTTAGCAAATGAAAAGGGAGAGAGAGAAGGGGCTCAGTGTATCATACGAGGTTCCCGGCAGACTAGGTATATAAGAGTCTAACTAGGGGCTGGTCCAAGGCAAGCCTGAGCCAGCCCTAACTATAAGCTTTATCAAAGAGGAAAGTCTAGTCTTAAATGTGGAGATGTGTCTGCCTCCCGGACCAAAACAGGAAGATGGTTCCACAGAAGAGGAACCTGATAGCTGAAGGCTCTGGCTCCCGTTCTACTTTTGGAGACTTTAGGAGCCACGAGTAACCCTGCGTTCTCAGAGCGCAGTGTTCTGGTGGCTTAATAGGACACTATGAGCTCTCTTATGTTGGAGCCTGATCATTTAAAGCTTTGTATGTTAGGAGTAGGATTTTAAATTCAATTCTGGATTTTACAGGGAGCCAATGCAGAGAAGCTAAAACAGGAGAAATATATTTTTTGTGTGTGTGTGTGTGTGTTCCTCATCAGTACATGTGCCACAGCATTCTGGATCAGCTGAAGAGCAATCTAATGATAAGAAATTGCAATAATCTTGCCTAGAGGTACCAAATGCGTGCAACAGTTTTTTTGTTTGTCCTTCAAGTTTGCCCTTGAAGTTTGTTTTATATGGAAGTTAAAGGACAAATCTTGATCAAATATTACTCTAAGGTTCCTTACAGTTGTGCTAGAGGCCAGAGCAATGCCATCTAGAGAAACTATATATTTAGATAGAGAGTTTCCGAGGTGTTTGGGGCCAAGAACAGTAACTTCAGTTTTGTCTGAATTTAACATCAGGATATTGGAGCTTATCTCTGTTTTTATGTCCTTAAGATATTTTTGAAGTTTGGTTAATTGATTCATTTCTTCTGGTTTGATCGGTAGATGTAATTGTGTATCATCTGCATAACAATAAAAATTTACGAGTGATTTCTAAACATGTTGCCTAAGGGAAGCATATATAACGTGAATAGAATTGGTCTGAGCACAGAACTTTGTGGAACTCTGTAACTAACTTTAGTATGCGTGGATGATTCATCATTAACATGAACAAACTGAAACTGATCAGATAAACAGGATTTAAACCTGCTAAGTGCAGAAATTGTGTCAAATGCTGCCGAGATCTAATAAAACAAGTACAGAAACAAGTTCTTTGTCCGAAGCAAGCAGAAGATCATTTGTGATTTTCACCAGTGCTGTCTCTGTGCTATCTAAATCCTGACGGAAAATTCGTTCTCAAGGATCTGTGAAAGAAAGGAGAGATTATATATTGGTCTATAGTTGGCTAACACCTCTGGATCGAGGGTGGGCTTTTTAAGAAGAGGTTTAATTACAGCCTCTTTAAAGAATTGCAGTACATAGTCTGCTGATAAAGACGTATTGATCATGTCCAATGAAGAAGTGTTAACTAAGGGTAAAGCTTCTAAAAGTAGCCTAGTTGGGATGGGGTCTAAGAGACAAGGTGATGGTTTTGATAAGGTAATTGTTGAGGTTAGTTGTTGAAGGTTGGTGGGAGCAAAGCAATCCAAATACATATCAGGTCTTACAGCCTAATGTAGCCTATGTAAACTACATAACAATCAAATAGAGCCACATCTTCACCATGCGCATGCAGTACTTAAACAAATAGCACAATAGTTTTTTGGCTTGAGTAAGATAAGAGGATTAATTACCACTCCCTTATTTGTCTGTTAAGTATAAAGCTACAGCCAGGAAACAGTTAGCTTATCTTATCTTAGCTTAGTTTAGCTTAGCATATCGATAGGAATCAGAGGGAAAAAGCTAGCCTGGTTCTGTCTCATATAACATGTCATATCTTGTTTGTTTAATCCATGCAGAAAGGAACAAGTTGTAGCAAAATCAAGATTGAGACCACAACTTGTCATTTTAACACTTCAGTTTTTGCATCTGATCTTGAATATTTAGCAGAGGTTAGGAGTGGGCAGATCAACACTTTAATATCAATACTATAGATACTATGTTTTCTTTTTGATATTAAGCTTTAGCATTAAAATGACTAATACCAAAAAAGGGATCTATTTCTCTTTTCTACATTGTACAAATTTGTATCTCAAGATAAAATTGTCTAAACAATGTTTCATTGTCGTGAGCACATCTGGTGGATGTACTCTTTGAGTTTCCACTGCTGCTGTCATGTTGTGTGCACTTCAACATACATGTTGTTGCGTCCGACACATGATGGCAGTGATGGCGGAACGAAGGAGGAAAAAACGAGAAAGAGAACGTGGAGCTGCAACAGAAAAGAAGGGAGGAGGAGGGAAATGCCTCAGCTTACAAACCCCTGACACAGAGCAAGAGTATACTGGCAGAGACCTTTCAGAGATGCTCAGGAGAGGAAAGTCCAGGTATATAGCCTAGTAGTGAAAGCAATATTTAATGGTCAAATCAGATCTTCAGTTTCAGTTAAGGTTACATTTTCATCATTAGCTGTTACTTTAGAAGAGGGGTTACTCAGCTCAAAAATCATGACACACTGCTCTTGGGTATAAATAAGCTGCTTCTAATAATGAAAAAGAAAATCTGTATTGATATTGATTTCTATGCTATGCTATCAGCTTTTCTGGCCCAACTTAATTTTGTGATATTGCCCACCCCTGTTAGAGGTGCTGGGAGGAAATTTTCATGCTACTGAAAATATCCACTCCGACATGAACCGCAGTATAATGCAGGCTTTGTTTAGCATATAAATGTGTTGGATCCACATTGGGTAACTCGTGACCCTGGATTTCCAAGATACTGTATTCAGTGTCTTTGTAAAAATGGGAGTTGGCCTTTTTATACTAAACATATTGATAGAAAACACAGTGACACAACTCATAGTGCTCGGCGGATAAATCAGAGATACAAACCTGAGTTCAGGATGGATAGCTGAAATGACTAGTCTATCCACCCACACTGTCTGTCATTTTGCCTGTGATTGAATATGAAGGGCGATTGCTTGTGGAGACATTTTTCTTTGGGTATGTTCAAGGACAGCATCATCTATCCATGCTGCCCTACGCTATAAGATTCAGCATAACTCATGACTTTATTCTGCCAATTTCACATGTGACACTCTGTCTCTCTGTGACTTAAACTGTCTCCTGGGTTTCTCTGTAATATCATCTTTTTTTTTTTTTTTGCTTTCACTTCGTTACTTTGTGTCTCAGGTAAGCTTTCTACAGCCAAGTCACGCCATAAATCCCTATGTACTGTCATTTGGAGATATGTCAGAATTTAATACCATAAATAATGTCATTCTGCTGCCAAATATCAGATACAAAGCAGATATCCTTGTCTTTCTTTTTTCTTCAATAAATGAGAGATCTGCAGCATCCACTTAATGACACTGAGGATTTATTGCCCGAACTGGAACAAGCACAAGGGGAGCCAGGCGTGAACTTGAATTTGTCTGAGGACATGATACTCTACCCCATCCACAGCCATGGTTTTTTTGCATGCTTATGTCTCTCTCCTCCTCGGTGTTGTGTGAGCATTTGTGGGAGCTAAAGATCATTTCACAACACACAATGGAAAAGGAGTGAGGCATTATATGGCCCGACGCGCGCACGACATGATGGTTTTTCGCCCCGCTGGATGAAGCCGGTCCTAGCTCCCCTCTCTGCACAGAGGAATTTCTACAGCACTTGCACATCATTGCGTTTTACAGCAGTGGGGTCTCACAGTGGGCCTGCTGCCCCAATAGCAAGTCTCCTAATGGATTTGTGCATCGGGTTTAGCACTGCCTGTGTTCTCATGCATATGATGCGTTCCTCCATGTCCCGATGGGCTGTGGGTCACAATACTACCAGGAGGTTTTAGGTGTCGTGGGGCTAAGGAAGCCAATGAGAGCAGGAAATGGGGATGATGGTGATTATTTGCATCAGATTTCTTGACTTTATTTTTAGACTGAATAGTATACAACACACAGGGGATTATGGATGAATTTGTAAATGTTTAATTATTTTTACTTGACAAAATGTTCCCATGCTCCTTGTTTGTTGATAGTAACCTCTGGTGTGCCATGGTACCAGCGGTGGGAGAAGTACACAGACTCTTTTAAGTAAAAGTATGACTACAAAATACCACAAAATAACAGTGTTTTCATCTACTTAAAGTTTCCAAAACAAAAGCACTAGATGGCACCTGAATAGAATTAGCCTACATTACTGATTTGTTAATATTGTGCAGTAAGTAGTTTTACTGTTGCACTTAGTCAAGGTGGAGCTAGTTTTAACTACCTTATGTACAGTTCAGCTGTTTATCCCAACCTGGAGGTCAGGCTCCCTCCAAAGGGTCACAAGATTAATCTGGGGGTTAGGAGAAGATTAACAGAGAAGGAAAGAAAAAAAAAGTTCGGCTATACTAATTTGTATCCACTTTTCATATCGACTTTCATTGAGTCTTTGTTTAATTGGAAAATATTGGATAATTTTAACTCTTTGTGCCATGTATAATACTTTTTCATTTCATTTTAGAAGTTAAGAATCTCTTTTTGGTGGAACATGCTGGAAAAATAAGCTTATTTGTGTTCTTGGCCAGAGATACATGAGAAAACAAAGTCTTAAAATGATTTTGAGTGATGAGTTAGGTTGGACTATTTCTCAATTGTGACCAGTGACTGTATATAAAGATGAACGTCATGACAGCTCCCCCCCCCAAAAAAACCCAAACATCTCAAAACTCCACCTGATGACTGGCTGCAGTGTAGGTCATAAACTCCGCCCCTCTCCATGTTAGGATGGTAGGCCAAACTAAAAAATGTTCCCACAGATCATTTCTGATATTTCAGGCAGTTGTTATCACGCTGGTGAGTGTCAAGTGTGTGTTTGGTTTTCATCATAGTAATCTGATGCTAGAAAAAAGGGGGGCGACGTCGTGATTGACAGCTGTGTGTTTTGATCAGTGTCCTAAGGATCAATGGCGCAGTTCGCGATTGGGTCAGGCAGATGTAAGGGCGGGAACTCAATACCACAGAGATCGTCACTGTGGCAACACATTCTCTGTCCGACTTTGTTACATATCGATGTTTGGTCATGGACCTTCCACGTCCTCATACGCCGTGAAAGGTCCCCTAGGTGCATTGGTTGTTGATATTCTAGGACGCCATGTCAAGTTCTGCCTGTTACATGCATTGCTTTCTTTCAAAATACATTTTCGTATTCACAGGAAATTACAGTTTACATAGAGTCTCTTTCAAAATAAACGCACTACGTCAGTACAACAATGTGACTTGACGTTTGTTTTCCTCTAACAACTAACACTGGGACGGCTTTTTTCGTCAGTGTCTGACATCGCAAGTCACTGCCCAAGCACCAGATTTCAACAACTTCGGAGTGAGACCAGGTTGACTGTGCAGACATCACCAAATTGTCCAGGATATTTTGTCTTCATTTTTTGTACTGAGTGAGGTAGTGAAGACACGTCGTCCGTCTTTGTGACCAGTAACTTCAACTCATGACCAAGAAGTAGTCTGACACACACCCCTCAATAAAGCAGATTAAAGAAACAAGATTCATTGTTAGAATTAATAAGTTTAAGAGGTATTGGCCGGCAGATTTTGTTATGTTTGCAGAGAGCCAGACTAGCTGTATCTGGTCATGGTGCTAAGCTAAGTTAGCCTAAGCATATAAACATAAGAGCATTATCAATCTTCTCATCTAATTCTTAGTAAGAAAGCAACTAAGAGTATTTGTTATTATGTTGAACTCTTTCTTTCATGGTGCATTGTATTTTCTGAACTTATCATCTTAATCTGAAAGGCACGTAGTAACTTTAGTTGTTGAATAAAGGCAGTGGCCCTGAAAGGTAACATAAGCCCAGTACTTGAATAAATGTTGCCTGCCAGCACTGTATGGTCCAAGAGGGAAATACGAGCACATAAAACACATGTGAATACCAATCATCTCATCATTAACAACTGTTGTAAATGCAGCAAATGACAAAGCTATGAATAGCATGTAACTATTTTGAAAGTGCTTTTTTTATTCTTAGCCTACTTTCAAATGGAAACTTCAACACCAGTGATAGTTACAAAGCTTTGACACTGTCTCGTTTGGTCAAAACAACAGGTGTGGAGTGTGGACTGCTTCATGTTTGACATAGAGGACTGGTGACACATGGAAAAGCCTAGCTAGTGGAGTGCAGATAGAGAGAGCCATGGGAAATACTTCAAGGAAGGTCAGAAGTCAAACTCTATTAGGAAGGAAAATTCCGTATTGAACTTGAAACAGATGACCCCCTGACCAGAGCTTCACACTGTTATTCCGCTGAGAATCCAACTTCTGTCGAGCTTCAATTTTAGATGCGGTTGTTTTATTAAAGTTCCTAATCCCACCGTAACGGGGTGAACATGCCTTCTGTGGTTTGTGATCTATTCCCAAAGCTCGCTGCAATAAACCGTCTAATTAATTTTTAGTTTTGTGTCCGTTTCCAGAGAAAATAAAAGCCTGGTGTATTGGGAGGATGTAATTTTGATCTGGAATAATTTTTGATGACCTGTTTATGAAAAGAGGTCACTGTTTATTTTAGAATCATTGCCAGCTCTGATGCTGATTGAGATATTATGAAGATAGTTTTCTCTACAAGTAGAAAACATACTGGGAAATGTGCCTTAGCATCTGTACAAACAGGTGTTTGTTCTGAATCAATATCTTGTTTTAAATACAGTTAAGTGAGGTGCATTTTGCATGTGGGTAATGTGATCTTTTAATAAATATTGTCACTCTCGGTGATGGAAAGTAATTAAGTATCCTATATCTGTTATGATATTATTTCATCAATTAGACTTAGAAAATATACCGTATTTAAATAAAATAATAAAGTAAAAATGGTGCCACATTTATCGGTAATTGCAATCTACTTATATATATTATTCTGTTCTATTTTTTGGCACTTAAATATATCTTGATGCTAGCACTTTTGTACTTTTACTTCAGTAACATTTTCAATGTACCAATACTCTTGTAACAAAGTCTTTCAACAGTGCGTGTGGTATTACTACTTTTACTTCAGTAAAAGATCTGAGTACGTCTTTCACCACTGATGACATTTATAAAATATTAATGATTCATAATACATACATTTTTAATTGCATGCTAAATAGGAAGATAATCCAGGCACCAAAAAAATAAAATAAAATAAAATCAACAGGGAACGGCTAAGGGAAAGGTTATTTAAAAGCCTTTACTATAGTGGCTAAATCATTAAAGGGAAATTTCGGTTTATTTCAACCCGTCTCCTATCGTCCTAAATTTGTTTCAAGTGACTAGTGACATAGAAATAATAGTTAGCATGTTAGCCGTTAGCCTAGATACAGCCGTAGCGTCAGACCTGTTAAAACGTAATTGAACGGGCATCCTTTCAAGTGNAGTGACATAGAAATAATAGTTAGCATGTTAGCCGTTAGCCTAGATACAGCCGTAGCGTCAGACCTGTTAAAACGTAATTGAACGGGCATCCTTTCAAGTGCAAAGTTAGTCCACTAAACAAGCTTTTTCTCCACAAAGACCGCCTCATATCGTTAGGATAAATGTCAGAGAACATATAGAAAACAACATGTAAACGTGTTGTCTTAC
>NC_065509.1:17786192-17862320 GCF_006386435.1 Epinephelus moara
CCGTTAAAGGGGTTTTTTTGGGGAGTTTTTCCTTATCCGCTGCAAGGGTCATAAGGACAGAGGGATGTCGTATGCTGTAAAGCCCTGTGAGGCAAATTGTGATTTGTGATATTGGGCTTTATAAATAAAATTGAAAAAAAATTGAAAAATTGAAACACCAGAGGGGAAATTTGGGTGTTGCAGCGGCACAAAGACAGAAATAAGTACAGATAAATAAGTACAAGAACTATACAGCAGCAATTATACAAACAAAGTGACAAGTTACAAGATAAAGGGACATGTAACATGTGTACTCATGATGTCTGCACATGTTGCTGATCAGTATATCAAGATATGTGTTTGGTTTTACACACAGGACTTTACACACAATCTGTGGGTCGCTGTATAAATGAGGGAAGGTTTGAGGGACTCTGTTGAACCTCTCTCCTCTGTGCTACCTGTGTCGCTCCAAAGTGCAACATCTAAAAAATCAGTAGATAATTATTTAAAATTGCACTTGGTGGTTCATCCAGCAACATATCTGAGAATAATATGATTCACTGTGACAATCCTCTGAGTCTCCAGAGCCAGTGCCGTCTTGTTGTTTTTTGCTGTGAGTGAAATTACCACAGACAGCATACTGATTATCGTGAACACACATCACTGGATTGTTCTTAGTGGTTTCGGCTGGTCCCTTTTGTGAGTCAAATGAAACGTGTTTTGGGGGAACCTGCTGAGCGTGGCACCGGTGAGAGCAAAGCCAACTGGAGCAGAAACTGCACTCCTTGACGCAGCAAGACTCAAACTAGAAGCACAGCCAGCACACGACACTGAATGTATACCGTTGGCACGAAATGGACTAAATGGCTCTCTGTCACATCTGCAATTAAACAGGTTGTGTTTTACGGTGTTGAATTATTCAGGAACACAGGCTGAACAAGCACGACATGACACAGGGCTGCCATAAATTATCTTTGAGTGATGAACCTACAAGTTTACATCCATCATTCCTTTGCCTCTATTTTTAGAGCCTGGTGATGGGAATGGAAAAAAATAACAGTGATGTCAGGATGTGAATGGACAGCTGTGAGACATTAATATGGAAGGAAACATGTTTTAATTGTTGAAAAGTGTTTTATGATGTGTTTCATTTCAAGGAAAAATGTGATAAATATCTGATTTAGAAACTGATTTCTAAAAGCTATATATGTCTTTCTGAAAATAAATGTATCAGTTATTATGCTGATTTGACCATTGCTGGTAAATGAGAATGATTCTGCTACATCTGGAAAAAGTACATCACCTACCTTGAATCCAGGTTGATTAAAATTCCTCAACAGGGCAGGCTTGTGTCTGTGGCTGTTTTCACCCCTCACAATAGATCATCTATTTTAAAAAGAGTGCCGTGATCAATTCTAAGAGTCCAAAGAACCCTGCCCTAAAGCTTTCCTGTAAACAGATATTCTGAATAAATAGACCAGACAAGATGATTCAAATTGCATTTCTCCTCTCCCCCAAGGCCAGAGATGACACTTTATGACTCTGAGCAAGACACTCCAATTATACCACAGGTCAGTTTGGACAAAAGAGTCTGCGAAATGAATGTAAGCCTAATGTAGCGTAAAACAAATAAGTTATAAAAAGGCTTCAAGTTACACTGAATTGCAGTCTACTTTAATCCATTTTAAATACGCAGGGCAACAGGAAAACAAGTTATCTAAAAGCAGTACACAACCTTGAGTTACCCGCACAAATAAGATCTCTTCTCAGGACTGTGTGAACGTGAAAAGACTGTGCTCAACTGATATCTCCTAATTAGCATGTATTTATTAAAAAAGGTGACATTTGAATTCATTACAGATGACAAGAATGTCCTTTCTGTATTCTGTATAAGTTATATTGAATTTAAAACCCTTGATTAAAGCCAGAGTTTGTTTTGCTTGAACCTTCACACATCAAAATATTCTATATATTTTTAAAATGATTGCAGAACAACATAACAAAGTAAAATAAATCAGTGACACCCGAATAAAAAGAAAGTCAAGTGTTGCTTTGTGTATGTTCAATAGGAGTGAGAAACTAAAGAAAAATGTTTTGAAAGAACCTTAAAGGTGCTGTATGTAAGAATGTGGCCAAAATGGTTACTGCACTCAAATTCAAAATACTGCCCGGAGTCATGTCTGCCCCCCCAGCTGGTGGAAACACACACATTGACTAGAACTGAATCCTATCGGCTCCGCTGCCTTGTCGGAGCGCAGACGCAACCAACACACATCTGGTGGAAATTGGGGGTGATTTGTTTGCCCACTGGCGGCTGCCGTGGCAGGGCCGCGTCGCCACGTCCTTGATCTTCGGTTTTCCAGCTGACCATTCGAGCAAGTCCGGCTTCTCTGCTGCTGCCGGGATACAGCGGAGGAGGAGCCGGCTGCTAATGCTATGTACCGGGACACTGCTAATGCTGCTTGCCGTGCTGCTAACGTTTGTTTCTCAAAAAAATCAGTCGGGTCAATGACCCACCTGCACATGGGCTACAATGTATGATCGAAAATGAATAACAGTTGAAAGTATTCGGAATGTCCTTCCCCGTCTTGCTATGATGCTAGTTAGCCAACTTTGGCTAAAGCTTACCTGTCGAGGAGAAGAGTAGCCACTTCGACATCCGATTTCAAATTCTTCTCCGCTTTCAACCATCTCCACCATTCAAAAGCATCTCCTATATAGACCCTCGCTTTGCCTCGAGTTTTGTCTTGGTGTTTTTGGGAATCATAACGAGGTCGTTTGTGTTTAGTGCACCGTCAGCCATTGTAGCTCAGTCGTAACTGTAACTGATGCTGAGACTCTACTGACTGTGTGACTGGTAGACGGCGGTGGGTGGCGCAACAGGCCAAAACACAAATTCAAAACATAAACATGATTTGCAGACTGTAAAAATGTTTTTTAAATGCAAATATTCTGGCTGTACTATTGTTGTCGGTGTTATATTAACATTAATCCTTAGTCTCTGTGACATATTAGGATGATTTTACAACTATTTGCTTTAGATATCTTACATATAGCTCCTTTAAACCTTATAGGCCACTTTAGTAATGCAATTCATTATTTATCTTAAATGATTGTGGATAGAAAATTTACTTCTTCAGGTTGTAGTACAGTTTCATAAGAATCTCACAAGTGTTAAAAGTTAAATTCTAATTACTTAAGTATTACTGTTTTATGTTACTTTGTACCTCTATTCCACTAAATTTCAGAGGCAAATGTTGTATTTTTTTTACACCACTTTCTTTACCTGCAAGATTTAGTTACTTTGCACATTACGGTTTACATACAAAACATATGATTATTTTAAAAAACTAGAGACCATTTCATAATGGGATCACAGCTGCAAAACAGCAGCCCACGATATAAGACAAATGTGAGCCAGGGGTGTGGAATGGAGGGGCAATGGCCCTTTCCCTACATCCTATCCCCCTACTTCTGGCCCCCTTGCTTGGACCACTTTGACCGTGGCCTTCATTTTGATCTTAACTACACACCTGTAAAGTTTCATGACTCTATCTTGTATGGTTGCTCCCCTATTTTGTTGACAAAATCTGTCCAAAGACAGATAGCTAGACTCAAAACAGCGTCTGTGGTAGTTCCCACAACAATAGGTGTCACCAGGACGACAAATTGCTATGACCGTACCAACTATTGCAACAGTGGTCTGGTAATGAGATGGATTATTACAAATAAAAATATTTGACAGAATATAAAACAAATGACCCCATTTTAATGACCAAGAGCAGTGGTTCCCAACGGTGCAGCAACTGGGTCCAGATTTCTCTTAAGTCATTAGTTCAAGGTCCACACAGTTAGTATATCAGCATCATACTTGCGTTTGGCCATGCCATCGAGCTAGTTTGCTGTCTCTGTCAATTAGCTGTCCGTTATTCACACACTACAGCAGAAAACAGCACTTCAAAATATAAGCTCTGTGCCAGAAATTCACATACATTTGACACATTCATGAGTCACTTGCGATCCATTCAGAATGGACCCACAACCCACTTTTGGACCGGGACCCGCCAGTTGGGAACCATTGACCTAGAGTACATTAGAATAGCCTAATTTCCTACTCATTTGTGTATCACTGATATGCTAATAATTCATCATAGGGCTACAACAACAATATATCTCTGAATTTAACAATTCTGATGCATAATAGTTATGTGTGGACTTTTTGACTGCAAAGATTTAGCACATTTTACTTAAAAAATCATTTCCCCTGTGAGTAATTTATAAAGTTCTTCTTCTTGAATGTTTAATGTTCTTGAATGTTGTTAATTAGAGCCATATTTCGTGTAAATACTCATATATTATCCAGAATACTCTTAAGGACATGAACCAGCTTGGACGTGAACTCTAGTCTCGCGAGACTTCTGTGTCATGTGACGGCCCCATGATCATATGCGGAAGAAAGGATCTCAAACAACACAACAGAGTCAGGGGATAACGCTAACATTTTACAGAGTTTATTTCCCGTTTTTAATCTTTACCTCGCCTCCTGTCAGCCCAGCAATGGACGGATCTGTAAGAGCAACGTCAGATGCCGCAGCCGGACCGCAGCCTTATTACAGAGGGTGAGAAATTAATCAGTTGCTTTAAATGAACGGCTAACCTTAGCTAGCTAGCCTGTTAGCTAAGCTGACAGTTAGCCTCGCTGTCTGTAGAGTGACGCCCGCCCCCCTCTTTGCTGCTTGAGGTTAAACATGCGCCAAAGTTTACAAAAGACTTGTATTTGATGTGGCATTACCGTTGAACGGATAATAAACTATCGCCAAGGGACACCCCCACATCAGTCGTTAGCATGCTGGCGTCCCAGTGCTCCTCAACAGTAAGGTCGTTGTCTTGTTATTCCTCTGCTGACTGTTGAACTTGTGCTCCTCTGCAGAAATGAAAGCTCCCTGGTTTCAGCCCTCAAGACACTGCTGTTCTTCACTATCCTGATGGTCACGCTGCCCATTGGGCTTTACTTCGCAACAAAGGCGTATATCTTTGAGGGTGAGCTTCTCAACACTACCTTGTTTGTGTTTGCATGTCAGTCTTTAAACGTTGGTCTGGTTTCAGTGTTAACTTAGATGAAAGGAAGTCACTACCACAGATGTCCTCTTCACCTTGTTGCGTGTCTTTTCAGTGCACCACATGAAAGCTTTGCATAGTAACCACAGTCTGACTGATACTGGAGTCTTTGGGCCGATACAGAGAGAGTTTAAAAATCCAATTATTGTATTTCAGCTGGTATTTTTTTTATATAATCACATGAAAAATAACACAGAAGTGTTTTGTGGTGTAGTGCAGGAGTATTTAATTCAAATGCAAAGAGTTCCAGTTACTAAAATTTCTTTCTAGCAAAGGTCTGAATCTCCTACTAACTAAATCATGGGTGCCAAACATACGGCCCGTGGGCCAGAAGCAACCCGCCAAAGGGTCCAATCCGGCCCACTAGATGACTAGACATAGAGGTGCCAAGTTTCAGGAGCAAATTAAACAATGCATTGCCTACTCCATCTAAAATTCAGCCTCAGAGGCTCTCCCACCCTGACCAGACTACAGCTCTGTGATATATCAGTGAATTCTTACTGTGATAGTGTTTAAATATATTTAGTCTCACTCACCAGACCTTTCTCAAGAAAAGAAAGGTCTGGCTGGGCCGACTCTCACTTTAAGATTGGAGAAAAAAAACGCCCCGGCTGCTTGTACTTCTTTCAACCAATCACAATCGTTCTGGGCGGTGCCACAGCAACAGTGTGCTTGCAAAAATACTGCCGGGGGGAAACAGGTTTTGGTGTAACACGCCCACAAAAATATCACCTACAGGACGCGAACCATGGCAGAAAAATGGCTACATCCCTGCAAGATCAAACACCGCAAAAGTTAGTAAAGGACGTGTTGAAAACGGTTGAAAACTGCTACACAACCGGAGGTGGTAGGGCGGGACTTCAGTGGGTGGCTCGTTCCGCCCAATGAGAGGCTGATCTCTGCAGCAAACTTCCGCCCACTCAGACTAAAATATATTAAACATTGTGTAAAATATTGTCAATCAGCAGCTTCAGTTCAAATCAGACTGTATCACACCTGAATCAGGAAATAAGTGCATAAGTGCACATGTAATGACAGTGAGAAGTAGACTGACTCAGTGTGGAAAAAATTAGACATATCGCCGAAAATGCACGTATTTTTCTTTAGATGTCACAGGCTGTTCATCTGTTTTGTCTACTCAGTGTAATTCTTTACACAGATCAGTGAAAACACTGGAGCTAATGCAACATATAGGTTATTGTGCGATGGTTTTATTGGTCCGGCCCATCTGAGATCAAATAGGGCTGTAAAATGAGTTTGACACCCCTGGTCTAAATTATGTCCTGTACCTTACATCTATCAAATAAAATCAACCACATGCATTTCTGTATCACTTCAACAATACTGTTAATTTTCAAAGTAGGATACTTTTCGCACATACAGACATATTGAACTTGTATGAAATACAAGCACTGGCTCTACAGTACCTTTACCATAAATAAAATTAGCCTGAGCACAATAAACTCAAAGCCCACATTCAAGTAAAAGCCTGTGACTGCCCTGCCAGTAGTCTGAATCTTGGCGTGGAGTCAGCGCCATTCCCATGCACATATGTAGGTGTTCAGTGATGAGCCTGGAACAGCACTTGGTTTTAGTAATGTCCATTGCTGAGAAAGCTGACTCACAGCTGTAAGTCGACCCAAATATGGCCGTGGTGTGTAGGGCTACTTTGGTTAGACCAGAGAAAAGAGTCTTAGACACAGTCAGTAGCCAGAATCTGGTGGAGTCAGTCAGTTGCTTCATGCTCCACGTTGTCATCTCTCTCATGTCAATGATTTGATTAGCTTAATTGAGCTATTGCCCTGTTAACTGAATGAAATGCACCCACAGCCTCAAACCACAACCAAAAATAAAACGCTCCATTAAGATTACATTTCATGCTTATTAATCTGTCAGACACTGGTCATGGGTCCAGTAGAACTGTCACCCAGTCCAGGTCTGGACTGCTGTCCACCATTTGGTGATGCCCGTTATAATGGCATCACAGTCTGTAAACAATCACAAACAATTTCCCATATCTCTCTCCCTTCTTTTCCATTCATATCTCCTTTGCTTACTCTAATAAAGGCAACACATGCCCTAGAAATACTTTAACAGATATTTTACTTGCCAACCATATCATCACATAGAAGGAAGGGTGCGTGCAAAATTGCTAATGTTACAGCTCAGTTGAGGAGGACGCTAATAATGTTTACCTCATGCGCTGTCACGAGCATGAGCCGCTCATCCATGAGTAGATGCATGCTTCCTTCTGTGCTGTGATACAGTTGGCCAGTGAAAGAAAGAAAATAGTTCCGACATGAAACTGCTCACAACAAGGTCCGTGGATTATTACCAGGTCATGATTTCTGGAAAGAGACATTGCTGTTGAGTTTTCAAATGTATTTTAAGCCAAGTGCTGTCGAGCATTACATCCAAGAGAAGGCAGACATCTCTACGGTGATATCTTCAATACTTGGCAACTCACACCAAAACTATCTAGGCTGATAAATAGTACTGTGGGTTAGAGATAAAATATGTATCTTTGACTTTTGGGTGAACTGTCCCTTTAAATCTAAGCTTATGAAAGTTGTGTGCGTCCTGGTTACGTTTGACATGAAATACGATTTAAAGAACAGGCACTGTAATGCAGCTGCTGGTCGTCGTCACTGTTAACTGTTCTCCATCTCATTTCCCAGGTTCCATGAAAATGTCAAGCTCTGACAGCTACTTCTATGCAGCCATTGTAGCAGTGCTCGCCGTGCATGTGGTTTTGGCCTTGTTTGTTTATGTGGCCTGGAACGAAGGCACGCCTAAAGGGAAGGGCAAACACGATTAAGGCATGTCCTTATCAGCTCATAAGACCGGAGGAGACGGACAGAGACGGGCATGGATCCGCAGCGCCCCCCACCACCGCCCCACCCCACCCCTCCACCATGGGCTCCAGCACTAAACACAGCACCATCTACCAACCAGACAGTTAGAGGATCTGGTTTGCGCTTAGGCTTTAACGCAAGGTTAAAGCATGAAACTTCCGTATAATTCCCTGGCATGGGGGGAGTGGAGGCTGTTGGGTGTGTTTATTTTCACCAGCCTCAGCAGGTCCGCTTTTTGACTTTTTGTTGTCTGAAAATGTTACTTTTGTCAACAGAGGGCCGCCCCTATTTTTAAGAGGCTTTGTTATAAGCTGCCATTTGGTTAAGTGCTCTAAGTCCCTTCACAGTCAGAGAGTTTTTCGTGTGAGAAAACATCTTGGGTTTTGGATGATGCGTGTGCACGCTCTGTATGTGCTTGTAACGTGTATGTATGAAGGATTTGATTTCCAGAATGCTCGACATCCATTTTGTGAATATTTGTGCTACTGAATTAATCATCCTGTCCTCAAATTTCAGTTCTTATCTGGATACATCTAAAGATGACTCTTAACTTCTGTAACCCATAATGTGCTTAACACTCATGCTGTATTTTGGATCAAAATCTTCTTGATGTCTTGTCCTTCGAAATTATCAGACTTATCTGTTTGTCCTCGTAAACAAGTGTTTTTCTTTCTGTTTTTAAGTGTGTGTACTGTAGCTCAGTGATATTTTGGAACTTTGAATTAGGAAATTATTGCAAGATCAAGTTGTATTTAAAAAAAAAAAAAAAGTTTTGTATTGAAGATGTTTGATGATTTGAGGATGTCAGTGAGGTTGTGATGCAGATGAGAAGCTTGACCTGTTCAAATAAACTGCAAAGATTGTATCTTTTTAGTTGCTTCACATATTTGTACGTGTCAAATTGAGCATAACACTTATTCGTTTGGTACTACTGATGTTCCCTTCAAAGAATACTGTACGCCAGTGATACAAAATGAGATGTTAAAAGTCTATTTTTATGTAGATGTGATGGTTCTCAGGGTTTTTATAGGTTTATAGTGAAACTGGGGCTTAAGCCTGTCATGTATGAAATATATCTATGGTCTCATAAAATCGTTCTTATCTTTGAGAAGATGCAGTGATGGAATCTAGGATATTCATTTTTTATAAATGAGGTCTGTGCGCGTGATAAACAAGCTGTGTCACACAAGAGGCCATGACTTCCCTTACCATCTGTTGTGTAAGCCACACCGAACCAAAGTGTGTGCACAGAGGCGTGCGTGTGTGTGTACTTTATTTACTTAGAGAAATTTTATTTTCTGAGGAATGTCAGCTTAGCTTTATTTATGCAAAGTCAAAATCAGCGCTTCCATTGAAAACAAACAGCATTTGTATGCAAATAAACAGTCTTTGTGTGGCTGTCCTTGTCACAGATAGATAGGTTTGTTATAGTGTTTATCCCAGAAGCAAATTTAACTGTCACAAGCAACAAGCCTGACATGGTAAAACAAAACGCTGCAGTGAAACCTATTAAAATTGATTGCCTAATTCATCCTCTTTCAAAGCAGAATGCACATAAAGGCCTTTTATTGTGATAAATATTTTACATTGCGTGCACAGACATGAAAATATTCCACTTTCTAAATTGGTTGCCCTGATTTTTTCTTTCCAGGATTATAGAATCAAGTCGCCATAAAATCACAAGCTTTCTCTGAAGTCTGCTGAGACACTAGTTCATGAGCTACCTTATTGACTTCTGTAGAGAGTCTCAGCTGTCACATGGTGGCAGCATACAGTTAGCCTGTCCCCACAGACACCACAATATGAAGGCCAAGACAAGAAGTGACAGACGCCGAGCCATAATGACGGTTTCTGCCTCAGAAACCATGTCAGCAGCTGATTTCTGTTGATTATTTGTCTGCGCTGTGTGAGTCTCTTCTCCTAACAGCGCATTTAGTAGAGCTCCTACACTGTATTCTGCAGAGTTTGGTATTGTTGGAGCTGTGCGGTCTGCGTTTAGTTTAACAAGGCTGGTGTTGGTGATGAGGTGACAGGCCTGCAAGCAATCAGACTGATTCAGTCAGCAAACATCAGAAGCCTCGTTTTCCTTTTGGCTGATATTTCATAAGCTTATCCTTGCAGCGACACAAAGTTGGTGCAAGGGCAGGCTTTGCTGCTGGCTCTTTGTCATTTATCACACATTAGCAGGTTTGGTGTGTAGTGTGAGTGTGATGGAAAACAGGCCAGAGAGCGCAAAACACTTATTTGAGTCAGAGATGACATAAACACTGCAACATTTTGATGATTATATTCTGTGCCTCCTACTTCTCCTACAATGCAACTGTACTGTCTCTTTGTATACATCCTTACTGAAGAGATTAAACAGATTATATCGAAACACATCATAATTAATGCTCGCTATTTAATGCATTCAGTCATTTACCAGGACCATTACAAAATAGGTGTCTCTGTTTTTCCTTTGCCCAGCAGATGGCGTGCCCAGCAGACACAGCCCTCACATGAACAGCATGTCAGTGTTTTAGTGAAAGCAAAGGGAGAGGGCAGCAGAGTACTGTGATAAAGTAGGTGGAAAATAATATGAAGCATAGCACCCCAGGGAGCAAAACAGAATAAAGTGATAGAATAACTCATCTGGACACATAAAATTATATCCACCATTACACATAACCAGGGCGGTGCTTTTATGGTGTGAGCCTGTGCTGTTATTTCCCATGAAACTCTGCTCAGGTGCTTTTGAGAGAAAGTTACAAGCTTCAGCACAGAGCAAACAACAGTGTGACTTATTTATCCCAAACATGTGAAAAAAATGACAGTATATTTAGGTTTATAAAAATGCATAATGTATGTAATTATTGTGCAGCTGTTTATAAAGATCTGCAGAAATTTAAAGTGTCCCCAGTCTTGACACTCCTGATTGAGCTACAATTAAAAATACTACACTAAAATATCCTCAGTCGAGCCCCACAGACTTTATAAATTTGCTGAAATTGAATTTTTTTGTAGGTTTTTGCTGAATTCAACTTTATACTGTGTTGTGTGTGTGTGTGTGTGTGGTATTTTTAAATATCTATCTAAATACTATCTAAATAGCACAGCATCTCTAACTAGTAAGGTAAGCTAAATAAGCAGCCACTACACAATGACTGAGTAACATCTAGACCTTTGTAGCCATTTTACCCTCACTCACTCAAGGAGGCAAGGTACTGTTGTTTTTCTCTCCTGAAGAGAAGGTAGAGCAAGTATCTTTCAGCAGCTTCCACCTTAATTTATTCTGCATCTTAACAAGAAGCAAAAAAATAAAATGTGTCCAAAAATGTAAATGTGTGACACAAAGTGAGAGTGATAGCTGTTAAATTAAAGCAAATAATGGCTGGAATATTCAGTAAAAGGAGGCATTGCCTTGTTATTTTCCCCTATAATCTTGGCAGTTGCTAATTCCATCTTTATTGTGCCATTTGATGGCCATATGAAAATTATTATTTCATTAAGGGTCCATACACATGCCACGTTTTTTGCGCACTTAGATCCATTGTTGTCAATTTAGACGTGTAGAAGGTATTTTCCAAGGCGTGACGGCTGTGCCCTGAGATAACCAAAGTACGACCTTTGGAGTGCAGCAAAACACAGCCCATATCATGTGACGAAGAACAACCAATCACAGCCAGCTTGTTTTGGAGTTGCATATTTTTAATTTTGCATTTTTGCTCTATGATGTGTCCGAAACTTTCTGTTGCTGCCTGTCTTGGCCAGGACCCTCTTGAAAAAGAACTTTTTAATTTCAAGAGGTTTTTCTAGTTACGAGAGGTGACTGAAAAAATTTGAGCCTCAAGGAAACAAAACAAGATACAGATTTTCCAGTGCTTTTATTTTTCAACATAATCCCTGTCAAGGGCGACACATTTGCTCCAGTGGTGCTGCTGAAGCGCTTTTATCCCGGTGGAAAAGAACTCTTCAGGTTGGGGCCCTACACACTCTTCCCGCCACGCTTAAATTCCTGTACCTATCATCTGACTGTGGCATATGAATGGGCATTGTCATGTAAGGTATTGAGCATATCTTAGTGGATTTCAGATGGTGACATCTTTTGAGATGAAGATATCTGATCACTCCAATATCTCCATTTTCAACAAATCACTGATCACAATTCACCTCAACAATCTGCAAAAATAGACATCTCTTCTCCTCCGGAAATATCAGTCTATGCTAACTGGAGGAGAAGCTCATCATTTTAGTGTATGGCTACCCAGAGCTGGAGGACCTCACATACTTTAATAGCCTACACACTTGAAAACAATGAAGATTAGCTCTGATCTTGAGTTTCTGATAAGCAGGCTATGATATGGTGCTGGTTACGGTCGCTCAGCAACGTCAGGCGCACACCTTTAAAGCTGGAAGTAGGTACAAGTGTAGCACCCAGCGCCTGACCTCGCATTCTCCAGGTGGGAAAAGGCGCAGCATGAGTCCCAGCCCTAAGATATTAAAGTTTAGAATTAAGGTACACACCTTAAATTATTTTATTAATGATAAGATGAACTGAATCAGTCCAACAGTGTTATATTACTTAACTGCAAAATCTGAGGAGAGTGTTGCAATTGTTCTGTTAGTCAAGGGGAGGACGGACTCCAAAGAAAATATTGATAACATTGGCGAGGTCCTTGCTTTTTGAAAACACAATGTTCAGCCCATCTCCCCACCCAAGTAAATTTTGTACATTCCCTCGGATGAACTGCATTGAAATCACCATTCTCGTGTAGTCATGAGTGTCAGAGGTGATCATGCTGCTATTAATTCCACTCGCGGAGCTACAAAATACAAAAGCCACCATTGATCAAAGTCATGGCAGTTATGTACAAAAAACCCCCGACTCCGTGTCATCCAGTGTTAACAAATCACAGACTTTTATTACGTGATTCAGTCAAACTCGAAACCTTTAGATTACAATGCTCTGATGCAACTACAATTTCAAATGTTGGCCTTACACTAAAAGGATTTCATTTCAAAGTGCTGGATATCCATCTATATTCATAAACTCCTCTATTCATCTGTCAGCGTTTCAGAAACACACAAGCCTTTTTCTCCGAGATGATCACTTTATTACATCTGAAGATGATGTATGTCTTAAAACAACTGCGACTAACCTTCGTGTTTTATTCTCATTTGTAAAAGTAGATGTGACATGTTTCAGAATCAAACACTATTCTAGTTTACTCACTGATTTATGGAGTCATACGTTACAAATAATTCTCCTGACTGTTTGTCTGGAAGGTCTGAAACACATTGTTTCTGGCAGCACAACACACTAAAGTAAAGAAGGGTATGCCCAGACTACACTCCATCATATGTCAACACGTCAAGAATTCTTTTTTAGAAATTGTACTCTTTTGTTTTAACATATTTAAGTTAAAAAACCTTCCTCCCTTGACACATAAAGCACTGACAGAAAATGATGAATGTACAAGTCCAAAGCTATGAGGCAACATCCTCGTCATGAACATGCTATGTCGTTAATTTCAAGGTTTCCATACCAGGGGTGCCTGCGTGGTGCGCTTTCCTGGCAGACATGAGTGCAAGATGTGCATGTGTTGGATACGCAGACAGCAAAGACTTTACACATGACATGTTTATTCCCGCTCCAGCACGTCAGTTTTGGACAGGTTGAAATGTTTGTGGGTGCATGCTGATGACTCAAACTACACCTGGTGGATCCTCACTTCACTGATTCATTGTGTCCAAAATCAAAAAACAAAGGCTCAGTGTGTCTGCAGAGCTTTTATGTACTAAATGTCGGAGCTACAGTGTTTAGAAACTGATTACCAATATTATAGTGTCTCCTCCTGAGTTGATTTATGTGTTTCAGGGATATAAAACAACAGTTGCAACACGTGTCCCAGTGAAATGATTCCCCCCTTTTTCCCTGCTCAAGACTTGAGATTATAAATGCACTGCTAGCTTTGCAAATTTAAGACAGATTTATTTCGAGCAGTTTTACAAATATGGTTGTCACCAAGTGCTTTACAGAAAACAAACGGCACAAACACAGATATAAACAAGGATAAACAAAACAATGTGCTTATAATTATGTACTTGCTGGCTGTTGCAAAAAAAAAAAAAAAATGAGGCAGCACAAATGTGGGAACTCCTGAGACCAGTGCAATTTATTTATTTTTGAGGCGCGTCCTGGAATTAGGTACAGTATTTCCAGTGTCCAATGTGTTGTCAGATATTGCACAACTTCTCACTTCAAGTCTAAGCAAGTGAACTATGCTAAATGGTGACCTCAAAACGGTTAAAGGAAGTTAAATTTAACTATTCGCCCTATCTGATTTCCTCAAATGAGGTCAGGCCAGTGCTGAACAAGTTTCTGCCCTGGATTCTGTTCCCAAAGTTTGAGCAATTTTATACACGGAGGTGCATTTTTTGGGCTCATTTACATTCATGTAAAACCTGAGCAGACTGCGTTTTTTTTGTTGATTTTGTTAGGTTCTCAGTAACAGTGAATAGTGGAGAAATTCATACCCTACACAAATCAATAAAAAAAACTCTAATGTTTTATCCAATTACGTTTTTTGAAAGAAAAAAGGGCTGGGACACTTCTCAGTGGAGCACAACTTCCTTGAAATGTGATTATTGACCCACATCAGTCTTCACACATCCCTGTACACCTGCAGCTTCTCCGTGTGCCCTGTAAATGTCACTCCCATCTAAGCTGGAATGAGTCAAACCTGTGCCCTCTTAAAGAAGGGGGAGTCAGTACAGCATGTATGAATGCTTCCAAACAACATATGATCCCCCTCGCAGCAATTTAAGACACCCTCAGAGAAACATAAACCTCCTCATATCTGCAGATCGTCTATTCTAGTCTTGTTGTTGCTGTGTTTGGCACTGCGGCTGGGCCTGGCCTGCGTAGGTGACCCAGGGGCTGATCCTGCTCCCTTCTTTCCTTTCAGGTCACATTCCTCTGGCTTGCTGCTGCTCCTTTCTACTGCCAAGTTGTCCTTGTTCTGCTTGTAGGCCGCCTTGCTGTGGTAGGGGTGGAAGGACGAGTCCGTGCCCTCGGAGAGAGGGGAGAGGTTGTAGCCAGGGACGGGCGGGTAGGCCGGCTGGACTTGGTGGAAGTAGTCTTCGAAGCTCGGCGCGTACGGCACCGCAGCCTCGCTGGGCTCCTTGGGGAGACTCACAGGGGACTCATCACCTCTCCTGAAGGTGATGCCCTGGCGACACTTGGTGAAGCCCAGGTGGTAGATCTCTATGAGGTTGAGGAACAGAGAGACGCTGGCCACTCCCAGCATGAAGATGATGAAGATGGTTTTCTCTGTGGGACGGGATATGTAGCAGTTCACCACGTTGGGGCAGGGCGGTCTGTCACATGTGTACATGGGCCTCAGCTCGAAGCCATACAAGAGGTACTGAGCCACAATGAAGCCGACCTCAAACAGAGTTTTAAAAACCACGTTAAAGACATATGTGCGCAAGAGCTCCCCCTGCAGGCGCACACGTCCCTTGTCGTCCCTCACCAGAGCCTTTTTTTGGTCGTGCTTTTCTAAATGATGTGCATTGTGCTTGTCCTTGTCCTTGTGCTTTTCCTCCATCCGCACCAGGTGGAGGATGTGTCCCAGGTAGATCAGCGTAGGCGTGGACACAAAGATGATCTGCAGTACCCAAAAACGAACGTGGGAGATGGGGAAAGTGATGTCATAGCACACGTTCTCACAACCGGGCTGCTTGGTGTCGCAGGTGAAGCCCGACTGCTCGTCGCCCCACACCTTCTCTGTTGCAGCGCTCAGGATCAGGATGCGGAAGATGAACAGGACGGTGAGCCACACCTTCCCCACCACAGTGGAGTGCTCCTGCGCTTTTTCTAAAAGCTTTCCCAGTAGGTTCCAGTCCCCCATGGCTGCGTGAGCTCAGATCTGGGAGTGGAGGTACAAAAAAAACAGTCAAAAATTGTTTGCTCAGTTTGATTTGTGAGACATGCAATAATTCTAATCCAGTGGGCAAAGTAAGTGTCAGTGTTCCTGATGACTACAACGTCTCCTGAACGTCTTCAAGCAGAGCTCAGACTAAATAAGTCTCCAGGGGAGCCAAGCTGCTAACCGAGTGTACAACTGAGAGACTATGCTCCTGAGCAGGTAGTGGCCTTTTCCACGTGGACGCAGACAGGTTTATATTTACTTTAGGAGGGTATATATTTGGCAAGTGCGGACAGGGGGGCAGACAGGTTCCAGTCATGACTCTGCGGCTCCCGGCCTTCATGGCCCGAGCAACGGGAACCTGATCCACAGACGCGGTGTAATCAAACACCAGGCAGATGTGGTGGAAGTGAGAAACAGTTGAGTAACGTCGCTACTGTCAGCTCCCGTAACCCATTATGTTATAAATATATTCCACTTCTGATAAACATACTGTACAGTAGCGGGACAGCACATTCAGGGTCCGCTACTGCGAGACAGAACTCATTCTGATAACTGCTGAACTGTGGCAGGTGATGTTTGGCAGCCATCATAAATAAACCTAGCTAATGTTTTAGCAACTTTAAACAAATTCACCCCACAGACTATGTAATCCTCCACGATAAAAGATAATACATAATATGATCAACATTGTCAAAAAAATTGCAGACGTGTGGACAGCTTCTAACATTGAGTTCAACATTTAAATTGTCTTAACTCCCAAAAGTACGTCAATCCACACAGGTTTAACTCCACAAATAATCACAGAAAATCCACAATTACTCCATAAACCCACCTTGTCAGCTCATGCATCTCCTGCGGTGAAGCCCTGCACGTCTTCGAAGGTCCATGAGGCCGCCTGCTTGGCTGACAGGCCTCAGTGCAGAGCTGATCTTTGGGCCCCGGCAATGCCCTTGAATGGACAGGAAAAGTGGGCTCCCGCTGGCCACCACCTCCGTTCCACACCGACAAACCCACTGACTCAAGTCTTCTGTTTTCAAACACAGCTCAGGCAGGAATCAGGATCCAGGCCTCGGGGTCTTCCACTGACCACAACACACACACATAACCTGCTGGACACACTCTCAACCATGTCCGGCCTGCCCTCCCTCAACAGAGCCCCCCTCCCCTCCCCTCTGTGGTTAAATTTGGCACAGGGTTCACTCTCTAATGTAAACTATTAAAGCCCCTCTACTCGCCTGTAACAGTGAGTGACGGGGCAGCTGGCCAATGAGGATGTCCGCTAAGTCTGTCTGGCCACAAGTGCTCTAAATTTAGCACGAGGGTCTCTCCTATCATGGGGGGCACGGTTTGGAGATGAGTAGCCATTTGCATCCTCAAGTTACAAATCACAGTGAGAGGAGGGAGAAAAGTTCAGTTTTGACAAAGTGAGGTGTCAGTATTTTTACCCATTCAGTAAAACTTTTTGAAACAAACTGAAATGTTGTGTGTTTGCTAAATAACTTCAAATACCGTCAAATTATCAGGCAGTTTATTTCTTTATATTACATAATGTACACAAATAGTTTCAACCCATATTATCTATTAACCGGATTGTTTACCTGGGTGTAAAGTCATTTATGCAGGTATAAATGTCAACATCAGGGTTTGTGTATGAACTACAATTTGTATAACTTTATAAACAGATACCAGCTTATGGGACATGATATTTTCAGGACCAGAGAGATGCTAAATAATATTATACAGGGTCATATTAAATAAAGCAAGAGCAACTGTCTGTTATAAAGTAGGACAACCATAAACATTTTTCAGAAACCAAGAAAAAAAAGAAGCTACAATGAATTAAGTAGGCAGTATTTACAATTAAATACAAAGATATACAAAGATATATGTACAGTACTGGGATATTACAAGGTTTATTGACATACACTTTTGCTCTGTGCACTGTTCTGACTACTCTGACGAGACAACACATATTACTAATAGGTCAGTACTTAAGATATGTTTGTGGAAAATTGTTTTTAATCACTTGCTTAACGATGTTATCTAGAGACAGTCGTCCATATCTGGACAGTATTTTGAAACTTTCTTTGGTTCTCTAGCACCAATAGTTATAATGTTTCCATATCAGTATGCTAGGTTACACAATAGTTACAGCTGTGTGCAGTTTATTAAAGTCAAATAACTTAAAATGTCTTATAAAATCTACCACTGTTGGCTGAGTGGGCTGTTACTGACATTTAATGGCATTTACTCACATAACTGCCCTAAAGCAGTGGTTCCCAACTGGTGGGTCGCGGTCCAAAAGTGGGTCGCGGGTCCATTCTGAATGGACCGCATGAAAAAAACACGCTATATTTTTAAGTACACTGAATTTTCAGCGCAGAGGTTTTATTTTGAAGTGCTGTTTCCTGCTGTAGAGTGATAGAATAACGAACAGTTACTTAACAGAGACAGCAAACTAGCTTGAGACATGGCCAAACGCAAGTAGGACACTGAATATATTAAACACCTAACCTGACCTAAGGTCAAAGGAGAAATCTGGACCCTGTGGCTGAACCAGTTGGGAACCACTGCCCTAAACCGTCATAATCTAGCTTTGACTCGGACTGGAAATAAATGTGGTACCTATAAACAACAATTCTGATGTAAATAAAAAGTTCACTTTCTATCCAGCATTTAAATTCTACTGTAATTTCTGCATCTTTAAAGGACCATGCCAGTGATTTTGCAAATCTTGGCTGATTTACCAATTGTCCTATATTACTACTAAGCTAATTTTATTTCATGTATGTCTTAGGAACCATCTATTTTTTGTGCTGAAGCTATATTATCGTTGCACAAGAAAGCCTCTGAGATGTGGCTGAATGAAATATCAAAAATCTACTGGTTGGTACATTCATTCGCAAGTGATAAACTGACATCCAAGAATTGTGTTTTGAGAAACTCTTATGATGTGACATCCCAAATACTCATGTTATCTTTTTCAGAACAATGTTTGCTTGATTAGCTTAATTTTCATGAATCATAGCTTGTAAATATGACTGGTGGTTTCTAACCTGTGCACCAACCACCCACACCTGCAGGATTTTCAAACAATTCCATAATTTAACATGTGTTAACAGCGAAAGTGACAAGCATGGTTTCTTCAACTCAAGAACTTTACACCTTGGCAAGTTGCTTCACATATTGTTTTTTGGATAAAACCACCAAAATCTGACAAAAACATTTGAGTTTTTGGCAAATTTTTGACACCAACTTCAGCTATGCATGATTTGTAATAACACTGGTATGGTCCTTTAACCTTCACTTCTGGCTCCAAGTAGTTAAGAAGAGCTTCAACAGCAACTAACATTTGTGTCAGTAAAACTGAGCAAAGAAAAACAGATGACTTAAAAAAGCGATTGACTGAATGACACATAAATAAATGGCCTATATACAAAATATGTAACAACATTGAGCAACATGCTCCATGGACGTGTGATTACTGTTGATTAGTTCAAAGGGAGCAGGAGAAGAAGAGTCTCAGAAAGCAGAACACCTTTCACCCTTCTCGGTCGGGCTCTTTTTGGTCACAGCGAACTTAGACTTGAGAGAATGATCTGCTATCAGCTGATTGATTTCATTTTGCCTATAAGAAGACAATCTTTGACTTATCCAAGCTACTTTGGACTCGTCCTCAGGGCCTTGAAAACTCCGTTTGCAGGCCCTGCCTATGAGGTATACCACCTCGGCCAGGTTAAGCAGCACACACACCCCAGACACTGCCAGCATGAACACAGTGAATATGGTCTTTTCTGTCGGTCTGGAGACGAAACAGTCCACTGTGTTGGGGCATGGGTATGAGTCACACTTCACCAAACGCACCATCTTAAAGTCAGGATAGATCAAGTAGAAGATGTAGAGAAAAGCCACCTCGAAGATGATTCTGAAGATGATACTGATCATGTAAGTCCACCACAGAGCTCCGGTGATCTGAAACTTCTGGTTCTTGATGTGTTCCAGCTCCTTGGGGCTGCCGTGGCCCGACCTCTTCAGAATCTTCTTGTCAATGTGGCGTCGGTGGGCCACATGCATGGCCACCAGCAGAGCGGGGGTAGAGACCAGAATGAGCTGGAGCGCCCACAGGCGGATGTGCGAGATGGGGAAGAACTGGTCGTAGCAGACGCTGTTGCAGCCAGGCTGCTGGGTGTTGCAGGTGAAGCCGGACTTCTCATCTCCCCAAACGCTCTCAGCGGCGACCACCAGGACCAGGATGCGGAAGATGAAGATGACGGAGAGCCAAACTCGTCCAATGCCGGTTGAGTGCCTGTTTACGCCGCTGATCACGGCATAAAAGGTCCCCCAGTTCATTTTCGACTCCAGGACTGCAAAAAATAAAGGTTGTATTTTCAGTCAAGGTTACACTGATGTGAGCCAAGGCTTGAGGTTAACTTTTATTACCATGTTATTAATGTGAAATAATATAAAGTAAAGGAATTTTATCAAAATGTCTCTCGAATTTCTTAAAAAACACCATTTAGCCCTTCGTATTGAATAAAACTCACATTTGTAGCAACGAGTTATCAATTTAAATAACTCAAAATTATTGTTGTCGTCCACAACAAATTTAGTAAAAGTCTAACTGTAACTCTGACTGTAACAGAAGTTTTTAGAGGTTTACCAGGCTCAGCCAGCGGTGCAAGCGGCGTAAGCAGCGCCGGGTCCAAAGATGACCATCTTGAGGTGTGGTCTGAGCATCAAGCTGGCAGAGTGAGGAACAACAGAAAAGAATTGCCAAGTAGCAAGTTGGCCGTATAAAAGCAGGGGTGATGGCCTACCGCCGTGTGCCGTCACAAGACGCAACAGGACGAGGCCAATTGCGAAACATTCGCAGAACCACGTGATGTGCTCACCCCGTATTAATACTGTACTCCCAAACTGACCTACAGCCCAGTTGCAGACAGACTGACAGACTGCCAGCAAATTTCTCCAAGGAACCGGCAAGACATCCATCTCATTATGAGAGTTTTTTTTTAAGACAACTGAGAGACCTCTGTTGTTTGTGAGAACGGCTACAGACTTCATGAGATTTACCAAAAAATAAACTTAAAATGATCACACTGACACAGCTGATTCATTCAAACAATGTTACTATAAAAGGTTATGATAATTTAAACAACATGGCAAGTGTTTGTCGAGTCGAAGCAATGGAGCATGTCAGCCACCCCTCACATAAAATCTGACCTCACTGCACACTGTTAGTAGAAAACAGAATGAAATGATGGAGCATTTTACCTTCAGCTGTGGTGGTACACAAAAATGTGTACAAAGAAGAAATGAATTAAAATATTGTGTTTTTTTAGCGAGCCAGAAGGCTGGATTGAGAACACCATGCGTTTGGAAAATGCTAATCATTCCTCCGCCACTAGCCAGTGCCCTGCACCGTAGCAGTCATATGCTCTTATATAAACTATTTACATACAATGGCGGCCTTTATTGGGCTGCAACAAGACTCTTTAGAATTCAGATCAAACGCCTCGATTTCCGCCTACCCCGGGCAAAAGAAGGAATCTGTGTGGACACAAAAGGCCTCAGCCTGCCACATTATTTATTGTGCTTGGCAGGGCAGGGAAGTGAAGGAAGCTTTTGACCTGAGGCACTGTCATCGAGAGCACACAGTCACTAACAGGTCTGCGGATTCATCCGGAAAATACACGAGCTGTTTAAATAATGCAAAACACTAATGTGGCAGAAAATGAAAGCCAGTCTTAAGGAAAAGATCATTTATATACAAGATCTAATTAAAACCATTCGTCTCATTTGTTCAAAGCGATTTTTGCAACGTAACCATGTCACAAATATAAATGCTGCAGTACTGCAAATTAAGCAAATAAATTCTAATTATGAAAATTAAATTAACTTTGTTTAGTGCCAGGTGCTGTTCTTACTGATGTTTTTAACAGGGTGACTCATTATCTTTGCCTCAACTTCTTATGACCAATAATTACTTTTGTATACAGCATGGGTCATCGACAGGGGGCTCGCGACCCCTTGGGGGGGTCCTCAGAGATACTGCAGGGGGCTGCCAAATTATTGTTTCTAATTGTTTTGTTTTTTAATTATTAAAATATGTCTGAATATAGACATTAATATTAATCCAACATATTATTAGCAAAGATAAATCCCAACCCATCTAATTTACAGTACACAACACTGATGACTATGAATCCTTGTCAATAATTGTTATATTAATAGTTTAGTATTGTTTGTATGTATGTTTATACATGACATTTGAGGCCGCCCTACATGTTTAATATGCAACTTACAATATACACATAGTAGGGGGTCCTTGCTCCATCTCTCTTTAAGCAAAGGGGTCTTTGGCCTGAAAAACATTGAGGACTCCTGGTATAAAGTTTTATTCCATTGTTTTGATATTAGCCTTCTGGGAGAATATGACATATTTAATCACATACGGGGCGGCAGTAGCTCAGTCCATAGGGACTTGGGTTGGGAACCGGAGGGTCGCCTGTTCGAGTCCCCGTCCAGACCAAATATGGAGCGTGGACTGGTGGCTGGAGAGGTGCCAGTTCACCTCCTTGGCACTGCCGAGGTGCCCTTGAGCAAGGCACCGAACCCCCAACTGCTCGGGGCGACCAAGGGCAGCCCCCTCACTCTGACATCTCTCCACTTTGTGCATGTATAGGTCCTGTTTGTGCATGTGTGTGTCTTTCAGACCTGTGTGTAATTGACAAGCAAGACTGAAAACACTGAATTTCCCCTCAGGGGGATTAATAAAGTAAATAAACTTAAACTTAAATTGTACACAAATTGAGATAAATATCCAGTCATTTGGGTTAAGGGTTGCTTTGCAGTAATGTCTAGAAAACACAAGTTAGCTGAGGCATTGGTTCCCAACCTGGGGGTCATCAAAACTTCACAGGAGGGTCACAAAGCCTTCTTGATTTTAAGGGGTGCTTTCAGACCTAGAGTTGTCTTGCTTTGGTCTGAATCAGGGACTTATTTTGTTACAAAGTTGCATAATTGCCGAGAGTTGGTTCATGTTCTCACTGCAGCATTTACAAGCAGACCAGATCAAATGCCTTGCGTGAGAAAGCTGCTGTTAATTGGTCAGAATTTCCATGTCAGAATCAATCCAGGAAGTAAACAAAACGTTGAAGAAGAGTACACTTGCAAGATATATGCAACACTTTTTAATGTCACAATGGAGGGACAACTACGCAGGTTGATTTTAGCGCTGGTCATCGTGGACTATATTGCTGTCATTGTCATTTAGTCAAACCATACAGTTTGAAAACGAGGCGCGGCTCCAACTAGAAAACGATGTTTTGATGTATTGGATGTGCTGAATGTGCATATTAAGGCAGTACAGGAGGAGGTGCACATTAATAATCCTCCAGGACTGTAACATGCTCATGTTTAACCCAAACAATGTGTCATGTGACTGCAGTTGGTTCGGATCGAGGTCGGGACACATTCTCACCCCAAACGAACTGCACCAGAGTTTGTTTGTAACCGGACCGAGACCACCCCTTCAAGAAGGTCTCGGTCCGGTTGTTTTGGTGCGCACCCAAGTGCGATTGCTGTGTTCACACCTGCCCAAACGAACCTCACTTAGGGGGGCAAATGAACTTGAGTACAATTGAACCGAACCAAACAGGGCAGGTATGGAAGCACTCTAAGACAATTGTATTGTATGTATAGTTGACTTACATTTCAGCATTTTAATCATTTCTGTTAAGAAAACTAAATCAAATTGTTACTTTTAAAGTTCAGATGTTTCAAGATAGTGTTTTAAAAATCTCACAGAAGATCTCAACACAAGCTATATTCTCATTGCCTTCACCTTCTGCTAAACAGCCTCATCCTGCTTTAGAAAAGCACACTGTTAAAACAACCAAAGGACTAACAGAGAAATGACCAAGCAAATGCCAATGTTAAAAATAATAATTAAAAAAATACATAATACAGAGAATCCTACAAAAAGCAGTAAGACTCATTTCTAATGAAATAACTTGCTCAATATTCAACAAAATTACTCATTTCACAAAAATTTTGTGCAATTACTGCGTTCCCCATTCGGGTTTGCGTATTGTACAGTTTATCCATTGTTCTGTACTGTTATTGTTATGCATTGAATGCCACATGAAATATCCATAAAATGTCACTTGGTCAGAGGTCATCAGTTAAGTCAATAATAATCCTTAAGGGGTCCCTTAAGAAAAACGGTTGGGAACCACTGATACGTGAATAAACTATAATTCCTTTTACCAGTATCAACTAAGATTGCTCACTTTGTTCTCTTCAAATTCCTCCCTACAACAGTGAAACAATAATTTACAGTAGCAACAAACTGAATGCAACTGAAAACACAATGTGGTCATTTGTCATGTACTATCAGATGACCTACAGCGGTTCACTGTGCCATGAGCGTTTCTGCGTCACGTATGACAAACGTAGTGGGTGGGTTTGGGAGGCCTGGTAATTCTTTGAATGAACTCGACCTCATTTACATTCCCTCTATAGACGATACAGTACTCCACAATACAGAGACAGAGAACGTACAGTTGTAGGTAACGGGTTTATTATGAGAGCAGAGATATATACAGTGTACATTCAAAATAATAGATCTGCCATTGTATAAGAACTCAACATCAACAAAGGCAACATGGCTCTGATAATGAATATGAAATGAAAGCGATACATAAACAATTAAATAACATTAGACCTACTGCATGTGGCACACAGACAAATCAAGCATCACTTAATAGATGGCGGGTTATCTGACTGAACTGGCACCGTCTAGTGGCTGGAATAACCTCGTCATGGTTAAAAGAAAAGTATGAAATAAAAAGGGGAAATGTTCTAAATAAAACACAATGCACCACAATTAGGTATTTATGTCCCCATACATTATACATACTTAAAAAAATCTTTCACACTTTTCTATCAATGCTTTAAAGACAATAGTCACAACTTGTTTAACTCTAAAAAAAAATAGAATCTGAGTAAACAAAAAAAAAGAAAATCTTGAGTTCCAGTGATGTGACAGAGAACACAATGTTAAGACCTAAAAATATACAAGGAAGCTGATACATGCTCCTTATTGTGTACTAATCCAGTCAATGCCTTTCATTTTATTTTATTAATATTCATTTTATTGTTTATTTAAATATCCTTGATTTGTCCACGTACTGCAAAGTGCCAGTCGCAGAAGCTTGTCGATATGTAACCTGAAAGTCCACTGTATGTACAGATGGTCGACTGAAACTGGATGATTTATGTCTCATTTAAGAATCACTGAATATTTCAGTGTTTAGATTTGCGTGCACAATGGCAGGGCTGCCATTTGTGTTTTACACCGGACACCAGCAAAACTACACACATTCCCTGCTGTCTGAGTTACTTCCTATTCTGAGTATAGCACGAGATGAGGTACTTCTCCCACTCTGAGTCCTGTCTCATCTTCAGTTGAACAGTGCCTAAAAAGCAGAACACAAGACAGAGTGAAAATGAGTGCTGCTCTGGTCACACACAGACTATACTGCCACCTACTGTAGACACACAACCAGGGGTAAACAAACTGTGACTCTTACTGTTTTTCATGAGGCCGACATTCTTCAGTTTGTTATGTTTCGCATGTCCGTTCTGGGCCAGCCTCACAGACAGTGATGCACCCCTCCTGAGATGAAGATAACACCATTGTGCAGTTATTGTGCAGCTATTGGCTCTGAAACCTTGCGGTATACACACATAATAAGGTCAACATATGCATATATTAAGTCACTGTCCAATTTGAATTCGGAAAAATACACAACTTGTGCAGTTATGGCTGGTGAAATAAAACCAAAGGGCATACTTGTTGGCAGGGACATTAGATACATCAATTCATTTTAGTAACAGCTTTTTCGCCTTTAACAATTCTAAATTTACAATTTACAATAAACTGAGTGTAGTACCTCATAGCTCCGAGCTTTCCCTTTTCCAAGTACAGCTCAACCGTAACTTTGGGCCCCTGTGGGTAAAGTCTGGCATACAGCGTTCTGTTGTGCACCATTGCTCTGAACCAGCCCACTGCCTCCTCGGACCAATCACTCCCATTCACGGGCGTCACCTAAGGGGGAGGAAACAAACAAAAAATAACCATGAACTGAGATAATTCATTTCCTTTATCACTGTAATAGATAAGGCTGTGACTAATCATGTGGACAAGCGCCAACTGTCTTGAGTCTACACTCTCGCAGCAAAGCAAAGCATGTTAACCATTTCCATGTATGCAAATCCTGAGAGGGATAATCTGCACGCCTGTCGCTGGGAATCTTAACGTGTTCATCAGTGAGTGCTTCATGTGGTACTCTAGATACACGTGAATCATGGTATCTGTAGGGAGCCACTCACATTTGCCAGTGAGACCTGTACAGCCTGAAGAGGAAGGACGGTCATTTCTGGGGTCAGCTCCTTGATGTTCGACAGCGACAGGCAGGTGGTGTCACCGTAGTCCAGCCTCTTCACCTCCACCTTGATGGATGTCTCACCCCCAGTACCATCAGTGACATTTTTATCTGGCATCCAAAAGATAGAGGTGAGGTTAGACTGAAGAAAAAAAAATCCAGAAAGGAAATCCCAAGCGGCTACTGGCAAGCAAAGTGACACTGCTACCATCTAGAGGTATGCATTTGCAAAACCATTCCAATACATAACACTGAACCCACCTCTGCTCACTCCACATATCTTCGTCACCTGAGCCCTGCACCATTGTTCTTGCTTCGGGAACCAACCCATTACTTGGGTTCCAATGTCTGGAATGCAGTTCTGCTCCGCATATGAACTACTGGCTTTCCAGCTGCTGCAAATGAGAAAAAAATAATGACAACCAGAAACATGTGGATTATTTAAAAAAAAGCAGAAAAAAATCTACAAAGAAAGCAGTAATGAACAAAAAAAAAAAAGGATAAGTGGCTCTTTAAGTTCTGTAAATGTGATCAGAGAATCAGTGAGGGCTGAGAAAAGCTGAGAAAAAGCAGACAAGCGATTAGAATCCATGCTGAACGACTTACTCTGTGACAAGGGCCTGCAGCCTCGTGGTGGAGTCTGCTTGCTGGACGTAGAAGTTGCCTGGGCTGACAATATGAGACACCACAACCTCAGTCTCTTCAAACCTCCGAATATGGAACTCAGGGATGGTAATACCATTGGTTACTGGGGTTTTTGCATCAGCAGAAATGCTCTCATGCTTCAGATCTGTTTGGGTTTCCCACTGGACGTTTAGACAGGAGTGCTCCACTTGAGATGATATACTCTGACAGTCTTTATCTTCCAAGGGGCTAGCGTCAAGGTCTCCCTGTCCCATCACTGCGAAGATGTCTCCGATATCCCACAATTCAGTCTTTGTTGCAATCACACAAGTATAGGTCAGAGAGCCACTTGATTCAACTCTTTTTACTCTGAAGATTGGGGCTTGGTTTTCTATGTCTGCACATAACGTTTTCGGCGCAAGTACATCGATCAGATCATCTGTCTCATCATGTCTAAATTGGTAGCTTTGTGTTTTGATGGTAGGACTCTGCAGCAAACTTTTACTCCACTCCATGACCTCCAGTGCACCCATGTTCTTAGCTTTTGCCCTGAGGAAGTGGAGCAGCTGAGAGGATGTTTGTTTTTGGTGTTGCACCTGGACATCATCCTCACATCCCCATCTAATTAGCGGTGTTATTTTCATTGGTTTAGGGTTACTGTTCTCTGGGAGTACAGCTTGTATGGGAGGTAGCAGTACTGGTGGTGGTCTCTCTGGGTTAATCCCGGGTCCCTCAGTGATCGCAGGTGGAAGAATCACAGCATCTGATGGGCGTTCCTCTTCTTTAGCCGCTAAGTGAGAGGATGAGCTCGTGGTCGCAACGGCGCTGTTGTAGCTGGATGAGATGCTGCATATCATGTCATCCTGCTGGACCGCTGCAGGCTGGGAGATGAGGAAATGTTTCAATTGCTGGAGGGACAGCGTGGCTCCAAGCACCTGGACTGCTTTGGCTATGGAGCTTGCCATGAGCGAGTTCTGCAACATGGGCCCAAACTTGACAACGTGTGTCATTAGGATCCCTTTGTCTCGGAGTGGCTGAAGCAGATTTGTTCTCAATCCGTTTTTGACAGAGGGCTCGACACAGAGTTGTTGCTCTGTAAAGATTAGAAAAGCAGGAAGAGAGAGTGTTTGGTAAAATGAAGGAGCACTAGAAATCTTTTCCAAAATCACAGACTGAATACTTGATTAATGATGGTGATGGATAAGTAGCTTTGAGAAGTTACTTTTGAAATGTAATCCAAACAGATCAATACTTAAAAATATAAAATTACCAGGCATAAAACAAACACAAAAGAAGCAGGTCCTGTTTGCAGTGGTGGAATGCAACTGAGTACATTTGCTCAAGCGCTGTACTTAGGTGCAAATTTGCTTATTATTAGTTATGCTACTAAATACTTCTACTCCACTACATCTCAGAGGTAAATACTGTACTTCTTTATTCCACTGCATTTGTCTGACAGCTTTTCATTTCCTTCCCATGCAGTGAAAACCAAAAACCTCCAGGGGCTGTATTCACAAACTTTCTGAGAACACTCTGCGAGAGCTCTTAACTTAGCCCAAATATTACGAGCAAGGAGTCCTAGCCTCAGATGGATTTGGGAAAATTCTCAGAGCAAATCTGAACAAAGAAGGGACAGAAACTTTTACCTTAGTGAGGAGGTGTTGTTGACCCTATTACTAGGTATGATGCATTCTTTTGAAAGGTGAGATTGTTTGCCCATTTGTGAGCCTGCAAGGTGTGGACATCCAGTGGAAATTAAATTAACTGCATCACAATGAGACTGTGGACGCGCTGTCATTGTTTGTGTGATCATTCTGCTGGTGGAAGGTCGAGACAGACTGAAGTCATCACGGCAGCACTGTTACGTTTTACAAGTTGCCGAATATCTTAGTGTTGTGATGACTTATTTCTGGTGTTACAATGTTACTGTGTTGGGTAGGAGATTGAATGAGATCAACCACAAACCTTATCTCTGCATGATCTAATGTGTAGCGTTACATTAACTCACTGTCATTCTGCGTTTGGAGAACATTTCTTCCTTTGCTTAAGAAACTCTTAAGCACCCTAAAAGTCCTCATTTAAACTGCTAACAGTTTTTCACCTTTGGAGCTGGAGATGTTGTGTGAATAACTTTGATCTTTACGAGGATCTAGTCTGAACTGTGAGGGCAAATTCTAAGAAAACATCGTAAGTCTAAAAATTTTATTAGAATTTTGTCACAAGGAGCAACTCTTTATACGAGGAAGCTTTGTGAACACAGCCCCATATGTGTGCCAATTTTTAATGTTTTGGTAAACTAAGGGATGAAATGTTGCTTTGTGCTGAGAAAATTTTCCTATGTCTTAAGCTTAATAAACTCTTTAAAAACCACTTGAATCGGCTGAAAAAGGCATCATGACCAAGCCAAAAACAGGGCTGTTTTTATGAGCACGTGAAAAGTTGACTTATTAGAGATTGTGGTTCTCACAGGACAGCGACTCTACAAACATAAGATGACCTATGTTGCAGTGCCCTAGATTAAGCTGTCCAGCTATATATAAAGGTGTTAAAAAAACATACTATAACCTTTAACATCTACAGCAGCAAAATGCAACACACACATTAATGCAGCAGTAATATTATTCCAGAAACATCATATATAACAGTAAAACACGGGCAGGGAACATTTTACTGCACAATGAATACTTCTATTTCAGGAGCTTTGACTTTTATTTTGCTTATAAAACTACTTCCATACTTTTACTTAAGTAAGGTTTTCAATGCAGGACTTCTACCTGCAGTGAAGTGTTTTCACAGTGTGGTATTAGTACTTTTAAAGTACCTGAATACTTCTTCCACCACTGCCAATCTGTGGAGTAAGTGTGGCAAAAGCTGCAGCCCATTGCTTTGATGTTGTTAACATAATAACAAAGACGATCTCTTCTCACGACCTTTTCTGTGAGGCACCACTTCTCGGTAAATTTACTTTTAACTGTGCATCTACCATGTTGATCTATCCCAGCAATATGCCACCGCATACTTAAAGACTCTCTTTGCAGTTAGTGCGAAATTCTCCTGTGTGAAACCCGACCAGTACCACTGGTAATCGAGCCGAGTAGCGAGCTAGATAAAGCAAGCATAAGCTTGGCAATGGTGGACAGCGAGGGTCAATTAAAGAACTTCAATACAATTAATGACAGTCATACCTTTAACTCTGCAAAATGCATTTTTGAGTTTGTATCGAAGTAGGCTTTTTTCAGCAACCCACAAATGGCAGCTGACCTAAATTATTTTATTGGCCAATGTAAATTTTTATTTACATTTTGCAAGTGCTGGGTGTTAATTTTGGACCCTGAAAGAAGGGCGTCATTGTCTTGCAACATGGCCTTGGGGTGGTAGGCTGGTCACAGCACTGCATGGCACAATAAGGTTGCTTGGAGCAATGTGCATTGATTTGATTGACAGACGAGAGGCAGTGCAATTTCAGTCGAGAGAACCAGTCAGAAACAACACTCAAAATTTGAGCGCACACTGCCGTATGAATAAAGCCTGTCTGGATGTAGAGATAATGCCTTGTAAGCCATCTTACCCTTGATGGTGTTACACTCAAATTTGTCCCAATGGCTTTGCTGACCTGCGTTGTCCAGATACATGCCAAAAGAGGGCATTCCTGCATGATAAAGAGATGCAAAGCAATGCAATTCATGTTATTTCCTATATATAAGCTTTTAAAATAAAACACTATACTGATCACCAACATTTTGATTGATTATAATTAAATTTATTCTGTAAGTTAATGCCGTAATGCTGTTACATGTAACGAGTTACTCCCCACAAATCATTTATATTATATCAAGAAATGTGGTACATTTGTCTCACATATGAATATCTGTAATGTCACATCAGCAGCTAAGTTTGCATGATTAATTCTTGACTTACCAACTGTGATGTCTTTCAGTAAAGCTGAGAGCTTGTCCATGGCTTGACATTTTGTATCCAAAGCCTTTGTGAGATCACTGAAGACACTCATGGGGAAAGATGAATTCAAGAAACCTTGAACCTCTTCATAGGCCTGAGGGAAAAGGGAGGCGAGCTGACGTCATGTTGACAGCAAGAAAGGTTGTTTGTTTATTCACAAATATAAATAAAATATTCTTACTTATAAATTCTTATGTATTGATATTGCCTATAGTGTAGCACAATACACATTTATACTTCTGCATTTCTATTGCAATTTCTTATCATTTCTTCATAACAATATACAGTTTATGAGCAACTTACGAACAGCATGTTTACTCAATTAGCTAAAAAAAATGTTAATTAACATTGGAAAATATTCATTGTTTGCAGCTCTGGCAACAATTACATGCAATTTTCGAAAAAATTTTCTTGATTAAAACTTAACAATCTCAGCCAACTAAGTTAACATAGCTAACATTACCCAACTTAATTATAATTTAATAATTTATCTGTGTGGAGTAACAGTAATGTTAGCATGTAGCCTGTTAGCTAGCTTGCTAAACCCATTTACAGCTAATTTCACCATGACGTGACGATGCGAAAGTGGCGCTAACATTAACGTTACGTTACCTTCTTGGTGAGGTTGTGAAGTTCTTGTTCAAGTGTATTCCGGGCATTTTCCAGCAGAAATAGTTTTAAAGTTAGCTGCACTCTCTGGGTGATGATGGAGGGATGTTGCTGAAGGTGGTTGACCTGCTGCAGCTGCTGCTGAGGAGGAGTCATGGTCGCTTGGGAGGAACCGAAGTCCGCAGCCGGGCTCAGACGGCACGTCTGATAGCTAACGTAAGCTAACTAGCAGGTGTGTAGGTTAAAAGCATCAATACAGCTTCTCTGTATTACCCGTTTAGACGACGCTCTTTGGTCACATCGTCAGGTTTCTGGTTCCGGATGTGTCTTTTCTGCTTGTCCTCTTTAATGATGTCTTCCTCCACCCTGCAGTCGGTGAAATGTATCCTGCTCTTTCTTCAGCTACCGACATATGGGATGCAATGAGGAGCCAGAAGCGCCGCCCGCCATGTTGAAAACGCCCGTTAAGTGACTGAAGCTAACGCAGTTAGCACATTTGAAGGTGTGGTAGCATTTAAGCTAGTGGGTGTCCTGCTCTTTCTTCAGCTTACATGTCACCGGAGCCAACCTTTTAAATGGTTATTAAAGAAGTTTCTTCTTGTATAATGACGGTTAGCAAACAGCTTAAGGTGTGTTACCGCCACAAAAGCTACAAGGACAAAAATAGATAACTGGGCGGTGGCCTCTTCCAGGTGCAGTGGGCTGCCAGATCTGTGCCAACAATCAGTAAAAATACAATGTAATGCAGACTATCATATCCTCCTGAGACCCTAACTTTTGTTTGGTATGCATTTCCAAAATTTCCTAGCTATTTGAGATTAGCAGGACCTGATAAGTATAAAAAAACTAAACATCATCAACAAATAAATAAATAAATAAAGTCCCACTATCCTCAAAGGAGATGAGGGAAAAAAATCCCAATGTCTACAAACAAGTACTTTCTTAATAGTGTCTTAGCTTGTTACTGTTGCTACAATTGGTTAATTTAGTGTGGCAAATCAAACTAGAAATGTTATGAATAATAAATAAACAAGTTTCAGCCATTAAATTTGATCAGGTTTTGGGCCTTCTCCACTTTTGTGTCAGGATTGGCTGCAGACTGACTTGGCAGAGATGGCTGCCATCTTGTTTTTACATGGATTAGTGTATTGTGGTCTTACTACTACTACATGGCACAAAAAAGTGTCCACAAATGAGGACTGGAGGTCTGAGTTAAGCAGAATTATGTATAAGGTCCAGTAAACCCAAAATGTCTCAGGAGGATATCTATTTATATGTGAGTTCACAAATCAAATCCTCCAGATTATTCAGTCTGACAATGTAAAAAATTAGTGTAGCACTTAAATTAGATGAACATATTTGATGAAGATGATGTACTTACATGATGACATTTTTTGTAGGTATTTTTGGGGCAGTACATGCTTGGTTCAATGCACCTTTTGCAAGTTTTGGAGAAAGGCTTCAGCTACATAAAATGTAATATTATGTCTTGAGGTTGCAATTACAACTGCTTACTACAATGATAGATTCTTGGGTGTATCTTCATCAGGGACCTCTGTGGTCAATGATGGATTACTGTACCGGCCTACCAGGTACAGCCACAGGGACCCATAGGAATGAGGGGCCCTTAAACCTGAGGACTGTGCATGAACATTTCTTGTTTTGAAATAGAGATGTCCCCATTACACTTTGCACTCTTTGTTTCTTAGCCCTAATCCGCCTCTACAAAGTATAATGAGATATTTATCTATCCATCGGCACACCCGGTGGCTTAATGGATAAAACAGGCATCCCATGTACAATGGCAAGGTCCTTGCACAGCGGCTGGGACTCTATCCCAGCCTGCAGCCCCGTGATGCCACTACAAGTGGAGGCAGGGAGAACGGCACACCCGGATCACCATGAAGGGGACTGGGGTGGACACGTAACCAGCTTTAGGTTCCTCTGTGTCCACAGCAGAAAGGAAGTGAGGATATTGCCACACAGATGCCATGACAAAGACAAAGGCTTATTCCTGTACTGAGGAGGTTCAACATGGACTCCAGTCCAAGATACTCTGCAGCTTCTACAGGTGCACCGTTAAAAGTACCCTGACCGTTTGCATCTCTGTTTGTTGCACTGCCCCCAACTGTACAGCATAACAGAGGGTGGTGAAAACGGCTCAACACATCACCAGTGCAGAGCTGCCATCCATGGAGGACCTCTTTTTTTGCTACTGTAATAGTTGTGTATTTGATTATAAGTAGCTTGAAACTTTAAGTGTGTACTAATAATTCATAGAAGTTGCATGTCTGCTAAATCTCCCGTTTCCGTTGAGGAGAAAGAGAAAAATCAGACGAAGATATGTATCATCAAAGTACTGTAAATAACATTGTTATGAGGATTTCTGTATTATGGACCATGCACATACAATGAAGGGAAGTGCTATTTATAGTAAGAGTGTGTTGGAAAAGGGAGCACAATGCATTTGTAGAATATTCTAATTTCAGGTCAACGAATTTCTAAATACACAAAAAAATGAGAGCACAACAAACAGCTAGATGCTGAGACAGAAAATGTGTCAAGATCTGATAGAACAGATTTAACTGCCATTTAAATAAGATAATCACAACATTAATGCCATGGACTTGTGCTACATTTGATGCAAGATAAAAATTATCTTTACAAAGAGATAGTTCCTCATTGTCAGGTTTACCTGGGCAAGCAGTGCTCTCATTTGCAAGGGTTCATTGAAAATACAGTTAGCCTAAAGGTAGAGACTGCCAGTGATACAAGATTTCAATTCTTGCTCTAATGTGCTAACAAACAAGCTGGTGCTAATGTCTAAATGCCAGCTACTATTACCCACCAACTAGAAGAATGAATGCAATTTGCTACTTGCATTCCTATGGTTTTACACCTAATACTATCCACACAGTGTTCTTTTCTTCCAGTGCTCTTTGCTTGAACTTGTCAAGCTGCTACTTGATCTAGAACCTAAATCTTGTGGGTGGGGCAACAAAGACATTTCCTACAGTTATATTGCTCAAGAGCCAGATTGATAGGCATCCTGGCTCTAAATGCTGGCATTGCAGGCCTGGCTCTACCCACTGGACAAAGTGGTAATGGGCATGAGAACTGCTAAATGGCACTTTGCACCAGTTTAAAGGAGAAGGATGTGTCAATAAGGAGACAATAAGAGGGTTGCTTAACAGGATATCCTCCTGCAACGGCAGTTTCTCCCCAGTAAACCCTTGGCTACTCGCTCAGTTTGTAGTCAAATCTTTAGATTCCTTTTTATTCATTTTAAACTGCAACATGTGATGAGGCTTTTGCACATTTTCCCCCAGACAATCAGCTCAACTCACTGTGGATCAGCAGTGTGGGATAAAATTAGGAGTTTATTCATGTGTTGTTAGTTTAACCAAAGACATCTCACAGTGAATGATAGCAGCCCTGCTAGTCAATGTTTTATGACTTGGTGGAATTGAAGTTGCTCAACTAAAAACATAAATTCACAGAAACAGATAGTTTTCCTCTCCAAACCTCAGTGATTTATTTTTGCAGGTATAGAAATAGAGGATTCATATTCCAGAATGAAGACTGCCAACATATTCTGGCTATTAGACACAGCATGTTTATTATGTACAGCATAACTGGTGCCATATTCACCAATGTATTTGATAACCAGTGTCAGAGCCACATAAATTCTACACAACAAAACACAAACAGATGCAGAAAGTTATATGTATTCAAATGAATCTTGCACACACTGTCAAACATATATATATATATTTTATGGTAATTCAGAAACTCATAGGTTGGCGTTTTTATTGGATTGTTCAGGAGTCCAGATTCTGGGAATGTTGTGCAAGGCCTCGCAGACGTCATAAAAATTTGAGCCAAGTTTAATTTTTAGTTGCAAACAAATATTTCACAGTGAAGGATGGGCAAGAATTCTCTGCCTGATTAGCGATTTGGCACGCACTGTAACCAAACAGCTTGGGAGTCGATAAAGCCAATTTCAATCACAACACTTTGGCTGCACAGGTCACACAGCGGGATGCGTGTTCTACTAAGCTAAAAATGTTGCAGGGTTAGTCATACAAGAAAGGCTTGAATGGAAATGAGGATAAATCATGACAGATGATGAAGGTTTGACTACGTTTTATTATCTGAAAATCTAGTTTTTATAGTCCAAGCAGCCATTAAACCCCACTTCTGTTCATCGTAAAAAGGATCAGGCACAATGAAAGACACAGGAAGTATGCTTCGGTTACAGTTTGCTATCCAGTTTCTGAGCTGGGTTTGGTTTGCTTACTTTATGTAAGCCATGTGCGTTTACAGAACAATCATGTCACACTAAATGATGTCTGTGTGAAACACACCTTCCTGGTGATTATGATGAACACTGTTAAAATAACAATTACAAATAAAACAATGATGATCATTGTTCCAAAGTGGACTTCCTGTGCTTTTGTGTGAAACAAACAATTCACCGAAGGATTTCTCAGATACTCTGTCATTACAATGTTTCCATCACTTGTAAAGCACACAGCATCGCTCACATCAGGCAGTTTTATCTTAAGCTCGTGAAGTATTTTCAGCCATTTACTGTCACAACAGTTAAAATAATTTCCACTAATATACATAACATTGAGGCTTACAGATAAAGCAAGAATCAAAGACTGGTTTAAAGTGGTGAAACGATTATTCCTTATGTCGATTTTTCTCAGAGGAGAGCAGCTCAAGCTGCTGGGTATCCCATCTAGATGGTTGTTAGATACGTTCAGCTCCGTTAACACTGGCATGCAGGGTAAAGACAGCTCAGAGGTGGTCATGTTTATTTCACTGATGATCAAGGACTGAAGAGTCTCTTGCACACCTTCCAATGAGCCTTCTTGCATTCCCATATGTGCATTGCTTGCGAGGTTTAGAGAAACCAAAGAGGTTTTCTGAAATGTGTTTGGGTGAAGCATTTCGATGTTGTTGTCTTTAAGGTTGAGGTGTTTAAGAGTCCTTAACTGCCCAAAGACAACACAGGATGCGTTGAGATTCATGTGGTGCGGTGGCTGAGAGCTCGGAAAATGCTCCATGGGGGCACATGGTTGCACTGAATTGTCTTGGAGATTTAATGTTTCTATTTGCGTGAGCGCATTAAGAAATAGTGGGGAAATGGATGCAAGTCCGTTACTTTGCAGGTCGAGGTACTTTAAGGAGGGGAAGAAAAGCTGCCGACGGTGCCCTGATTGATCATTTCGTATATTCCAGGTGATGTTTTGCAAACAGTTATAACTGAAATTTAGAGTTTCTAAATTTAAGAGACGGCTCAAAGTCTCCAGTGGGAAAGACGTGAAGTGGTTATAGCTCAGGTCAATATAAGTCAGTGGCATCAGCCTCCAGTTTGAGTGCAGGTTATTTTTTCTAGGTGTTTTTTCACGCATAATCTCCCTGTAAAGAGCGTTGGCCTGTGATACCATTGTAGCCTCTGACTGTAAGGCACCAACCATATTATTCTGTAGATGAAGATACTTTAAACGATTAATTTTTGGAACAATTGGGAAATAAATGAGTTTGTTGTGACTCAGGTCGAGGATTTCAAGCCTGTACATCTGGTCATTCTCATGCGTGACAAAGAACTCCACTGAATTTTGACTGAGGTTTAGATATTTAACTTGAGGCAATTTGAAATCACAGATATGTGCGAGGTTATTTCTGGCCAAGTCGAGCATCTCTAAATGAACCAATGGTTCAAACGTTCCCTGCTCTATCACCGATATCTGGTTGTCATCAATAGTAATGGCCCTCAAACCTGTACTCTCTTTGAACAAGCTGTGTGAAAGTCTCGTTAAAGCATTACCAGTCATCTTAAGCTGATCAAGAGAAGATTTGTTTCGGAGGTACACTTCCATTGCATCATCTCTCAAGCCGTTCATTGATATGTCCAAACTCTTCAGTCTACTGATGGTTTGGAGGGCCTTGCCGTTCCTGCCAAAGTTGTTGTTCAGTGCATTTCTGGACAAATTCAACTTCTCAAGTCGAGCCAGGTTTTCAAAAGCCCCTTCGGAGATGAGATCCAGCTGGTTGGAGCTCAGGTCCAGCTGTTCCAAGTATGGCAAAGCAAGTGTGTGCAACTGTCTGATGAAGTTATTGGACAGGTCTAGTCTTCTAAGCCTTACATCCAAATCCAGAGGGACAGAACTGAGACTCTGGTTGTTCCAGGACTGCTTCTTGAAATGATAGGAACATTAATCATAATCAAAGACTGAACCACGGAGAGGAAACTAAAAGATGTTTGCAGATTAGAACAAAATTAGAATTATAAATCTCAGGGCCTACCTGCGGCTTATGATATGGCAGTCCAGTTATGTAAAAGTCATGGCTGAGTGACCAGAGTAGTAGGAGATTAGAGAACATGTGTCTGACCATCCTCCCTCTGCGGCTGCTTCTGCTGCTGTTGAACTGTAGCACGACTGCTGTCAGAGCTCATATACACACACACACACACCCTCTTATAGGCATGCTTTGAAAAAAAGGGAGAGAGAAAACAGCTGTGGACACCAGATAGGCACTGCAGATACTATATTTAGACATTAAAGGCTTGACCACAGATACATCACTTTCTATTAAGAAAACATCCCAGAACTTTTTCATTTGGATAAAACAGGCTTTTAGACAAAGATGGTCGTATTTCTGTGTTTAATGTAACAAATTACACAAATGTATACATTCAAAAAACTTATTATGAACTTTAATTGAGAATTTATCTCCACTAAGGCCTATAATTCCAACTACAGTTTAAATTTTGTTACAATATATTAAAGTATTTACAGCGCTGACTTTGTGTCAACCAGGAAAACACCTCCCGAGCGATATAAATTTATACCTTTGTTTGTTCCTGTCAAAGTCTGAGGAAAACGGAAACCATTCTAAAATAGATGAGAGGAACAAATAAACAGACGGCGCGGAGGTGGAGCTGGAGGGAGGCCCCCAGCAAGGTATAAAGAGACATGCGAAAATAGACCGATGAAAGGAGGTGGTAGCTCACGTAAACAATGCTGGGGGACAGGCCCAGGTGGACTACCTGAAAGATATCGGTTTAAAGACAGAGGATTTTAAAAGTCTTCCAAAAAAGAAAACAGACACATGAGATGGGCAGTTAATTTAAAGTTCATTATGTATGTTCCAGAGATTAATGACAGGTCCCGACAGTTTTCCTGCTGCTGTCACTTTGCCCTTTATCAGCATCCCCTCACACGGCTCAGTGTCAGTTTCCTACATCCTGCAGCAACAAGCTGCACAGTTACCATTGTCATACTGTCTTGTTTCAGTTCAGCTGTATGACACCAAAAAAGGTCCATTCTGCATCCATAGAGATGAGAGCTTGGGGCCTGCATGGTATCACCAATTCTAGCTCGTCGTCCTGACGCAGCTGCACCACACCTGTAACAGAGGATACATAAAAGAGGGCATCAGAGGAGATACAAGATGGGTGAGAAATTAAAGGAAAAACTGACATATGTCTCCGAGTGAGGCCAGCTTCAATGCTGCTTGGCATAGACTTTACAAATCTCTAGAGCTGTACTGGAGGGATGGATGCCAGTCTCAAAAGATATTCCCTCATTTGGGGTGCCATTTAAGAAACAGTGCATAGAATCCATGCTAAAAATGTACGTATGGAAAAAAGCCAAAAATGGCATGCACTCAAAAATATGCGACAGTTTCTACAATCAGGCTTTCACCCCACCATCTGCGTCGCCAATTTCCTGTCTACAAAATGTTTGTAAGCATGAGTCAGAGTTTCTCCCATCAAGTCTGTTTTTATAGATCACAGTTTTAACGTGGGAAGTGGCGTACGTCTCTTTTAGGCCTCATTTCGTTCGCACACAATGTTTAGAAATGAGACCCCTGGTGTTTACAGAGCATGGTGGGGAGGCTGCTTAAGTTAAAGGAATAGTGCAGCATTTTGGGAAATGAACACTAACCAATTTTTGCTCAGCGTTCGATGAGAAGATCGATGCCACTCTCATGCCTGTACGCTTAAAATGAAGCTAAAACTAGCAGCCGGTTAGCTTAGCTTAGCACAAAGAGTGGAAACACAGGGAAACAGCTAGCCTGGCTCTGTCCTGATGTAGCAAGATCCTTCTACCACCAAGTAAAGCTCACAAAATTAACACAGAATATCTCATTCATTTAGTCTGTACAAAGACGGAAGTGTAATTGGCCAGAAGCAGTGTGGAAACCTCAGGGTGATGATGAAACCCATGATGGGCGTCTGAAACATCTGAGTGCTTATGATTCCCTAATGTGTCATTCTATAATGCAGTAACAGCACTGAATGAACAAGTGAGGGCAGATTAAATTGGACTGGAGTCAAGACCTTCACTAGCCAACGCCAGTGGTGCACTCATGTCGTTCTTTCAACTTCGGTGTGTTCATGAGCTTTGAGTTGTAACATGGAAACAACATGAATGCTAAAAAGATGTGATGTATTTTGCCACTCAGAACATTTGATATAATATAATATAATTAACACATTGATAACAAAGAGAGCTAACCGAGATGTCTGCTATTTACCCCTTAAAGAATGACAGATCGTTAGTTAGTGGCATTTCTGTAACATCATATTGAGCTCACATAGCCTATCTACATACTAGTGGGATGCCAAATCAATGCATTAAAACTGAATATTTTATCTTTATTAATGTAAACCACACCCACAGGAATGCTGCTCTGCCTTGCAGCCAATTTTCCCAGTGGCCGCTCGCGGTATTGCAGCAAAAAAATCCCGTGAGGTTCACATCTGCTCTCTTGCTAATATGATTTTTTTTCCATATAGTATGCACCAGATGAGCAACTCCATTGGAATGAATAGGTGCCATCTTGGCGTCCGTTATCTAGGTATTATTATAAATGTATCATGTAAACTTATACATGATGTTAGGTAATGCATACAAGAGAAGCTTTGTGGGGCAGGCAGCGCTAGCTGTCAAACATGCATGTACGGTAACAGAGTGTCACGGAGAAACTGACACCATATTTTGCAAAGACCTTGAAGGATCAATAGCCGTAAATATTTCGAGTCTTTTTCAAAGAAACCGATACTGTCAAAAGAAATGGTCCGCCTATCACTAGATGACATTCCAGGAAGTTCAAGTCACCACTCCAGGCCAAGAAATAGCACGTAATAGCACATAATCCTCTGCACAACCACCATGTGTCGCATTTACACATGCACAAATAAAAAATAAAAATAAAAACTCAAGGTACATAAGAGCGAGGAGACAAATTTTATTTATGCTTTGGACAGAGCCGGACTAGCTAGTCTGTGTGCTAATCTAAGCTAAGCTAACTGTCTGCCTTGTATTTCCCAAAAGGACATGAGAGTGATAGCCTCTCATGTAACTCTAAGCAAGAAAGTGCATAAACATAATTTTCAAAATGTTGAACTATTTCCTGTAGCGGCCACAATGCAGGCTCACAGCACCAGCTCACTGACCTGCAGTGTAGCACGTATTGGCAGGAGTTTCATCGGGCATCTCCTGCAGGCAACGCAAGAGCTCTGTTGATGTTGTCCCCGTTCTAGTGGAACACCAACTTCGAATGACATGACCCATAGCTCGACTCGGGCTATTGAACAAAACCTGTGAATAAAGCAGAACATTAGCGGAACAGTTGGAACAAATCAGATGTAATATCAATTTAGTTATGCTTGAGTTACAGTGACACAATACTTGTCCAAACACCAAGTAATATCCATCCTCTTGGACAACAATTCTGTTTTCCTTTTGTGAAATTGTATTTCCTTGCTGCGCAGAAACAGTCCAAGGGATCACTGTTATATTTCCTGCGGGAGATGGCAAGATACACTTACTCAAAATAATGGCATACGGCGCGATGCTAAAGCCAAAGACTTGAATTTAGTTTTACCTCTTATGTCTGGCTGTTTGTTGGTGTTAGCTGTTAACTGCAGGAATGATGTTGGAGCTGGCAAGAGGAGGGAATAAACATAATACTTTAATTTTATTAACTTAGCATATACTGTTTATGCTCTCACTACCAGATTAGACTGTGACTAATGGACACATTTTCAGTTCTCAGTTCCAACCCACCTCTGTGGCTGCCCTGTTCCCGTTTTACTCTGCTAGAAGATATCTTCAGAGAACTCTGAGCTTTCTGCGAAGTACTTGGCTTTATGTCCTATGAGAAAACAAAGCATTAGGAGAAAATTTATTATTGCAGCGCTATCTGAACACTCACTAATGGCATAAATCTCAGTAGTACAATGTCCAAGATGACTCCATCCTGCATAATCAGTGACATACCTCCCTTGTTTTAGACATCTTGGCTGTTTTCCCATTGACTCCCTCAGAACGTGGCTGATTTAATTGTAGAATTATGTCCCCTTGGAGTTTGCGAAAATCATTTTCTAAAACACTGGCTTTGTGCACCAGGAAAAGACTAAGACAAAACATAAATGCTGTGAGTGATAATAAAGCATTGTAAAGCATTGTGAGACCAGCGAGACAGACTGCATGTCCTCAAGTTACTCAAACGGGTGAGGTCACACATCAGTTAACCCCGGAAACTTAAATGTTCAGCTCTTAAAATTAGTTCCTAAATGAGGAACTATCTCCTCTCTGCCTCTCAAGATGGAACTCATTTAGATTGTATGAAGATTACAGCCAAATTTGCAGCGCATTGTGAAACTTGCAGTCAAAGTAAAAAGCCACATTTTAATAAAGCCAAAGGCCTCACTCCGAGAACATCATTTGTTCTTGTCAATACTCGTGCCAGCGGAGTTCAATATGAAAGAGAAGTTTTAACCTTTTAAATCAATACCACCCGCCGCACACACACAAAAGACAGACGAATGCATTTAGACAGAAAATGAAACATTTTAATCCATCAATCAACTCCATTTACAAAAGTATATCCCTTTTTATATACAATATGTACAGAGACGTATAAACAACTATCATTTTTCCACATGGATTCATTCATACGGTAACTAAAACAATAGCACTGTAACAAAACATATCACTGATATTCTGCAGGGATGCTGTAGTGCAAATGTGTGCAAAATATATAGTGCTGTTGCTCCGTGAATACCTTATAACTCCAGTTTTTATGGATGTGTCTCAGCTTTGCATAGATACCTTTATAAGTGCTTTGAACATGTATATGATCTTTAATCATTCTTATAACCCTGGGGCATATGGAGCTTTAACCACTTATAATTGTTTATATAATTAAATTAATTAAAATGGCCCTGTATACAAACTGCGAATAAAACATTTTGAGTAGCTGGTGTTTTTGGAGATACAAGATTATCATTCAACAGCACTTAAAAATAGGTAAATATTAAGTACATGTCAGCGCAGTGTCCTTCCTTGTTATAAAGAGAGATGCCGTCCGTGTTGACACAAAATGGGGGCTATAAATAGGACCTTTTGTTTGACGAGGCTCATCGAGGCTCATCTCTTTGCACAGAATCAACGTGAGGGGGAAGTGTGACAGTCTATGTCGTCCCTTTTTAATACAGAGCTGTGAGAGTGAACACAAGTCACCTGGGGGCTTCCTCGACCTTTAATAACCCGAGGGATTTAAGATGCCTCTGAACGGCGGGGGCAAGACAGGGGCATTTCATGTAGAGTGCTGGTGGCTGTGCAGTTATCAGTTCTGTCCAGCAGATGGAGCCTCTCCAAGTCTGACACTTCCCAGGAAGGTGGTGTGATTGGTCATGCTGATGAGTGTGTCCTCATACACTATGCGTATGGAGATCCTCTGGCCGGCGCGGAGCAGGCTCACCCCAGCCGTGTAGCAGGTGTTGAACTTGCGCTGGCCCGTCTCGATGCTGCAGGTGCAGCGGAGGAACGGGTTGGAGTCCACCATCACCTCATAGCTGGCAATGTCGGTGAAGTTGAGGTAGTACACCTGGTGGAGACATAAAATGCACACGAGACTGAGAGGGTAGTCAAAACAAGTCCACATGATATTAAAGAGCTTATTTAAAGCTGGAACAGCTGGAATATCAGAGTAGCAAACAAGGGTTTGAGTTATAGACGCTAAGCCACAGGGAGAGGGGGGGGAAAAACTATGTCTCATAATAATATCACTCAAACATTTACGGGTCAGCAAAGCGAGCAGGTTTTTAAGCTTAGCTACAGAGGAACTGCCAGTTCTTTTGACTCTGAACTGTAAATTATAAGAGTTACGTCAAGGACCGTACTCACTTCTACCTGACTATATATGAAGTAGACACCGTCCAGCAGCACCTCCAGCTCTCCAGAGCGAGAGTGCATTTTAAACACGCGGTGATGGATGGACACCATCTTCCAGTTCCTAAGGATGCCTTCAGACAGATCTAAACATGTCACAACAAACAAACAAAGAGGCAAACAGTCAACATAAACAGCTTTCAGCAGTGTTTAACCACAACCAGAGCTTGGCGCTGGCAGAAAATATAAACCTGCTAATGATGCTTACACTCCTCTCAGGCTGACAAGGTTATGCAGGGAAACCTAAATCTGCTAGCATGCGAGGCCTCTGCTCCGGAGTCAACACGAGTCTGACTTATAACATAAGCCTATAACTGAATACTAATCCTGTAATAGCTATAGGATTACTTTAGGGTTACTATAATCTTACCTAATCTTAAAGTAAACATTGGTGGCAACATTTAGTCCCCTAAACCGTAAACTCTTACATTTATTCTGGTGTAAGTCTGCAGAACAGTTGCAGACCCAGGTCTCTGACATGTTTATTGATGTGTGTCAAAGACAGGGGTGCAGCTCCAGCAGAGAAGAGACAGAAGACTCACCTTCTCTCACTTGGATGGTTGTCTCCTGTCCTTGCAAGTGAACCACTGCAGGCTGAAAAGGAACAAAGATCTCTGGTGACTAATCTGAATACACAATAAAACAAGAGAGCAGCTGCTTCATCTGGGATTCTGTGTGTGTGTGTGTGTGTGTGTGTGTGTGTGTGTGTGTGTGTGGGGTGAAATTTAATTTTCAATAGCTGACATAGTCTACCTGGAATTCTTTTGTTTTCGTCTTGTCGGGAACCCCTGAAACAATAAGAGAGCGGGAGAGAGAGATGATAAATTTCTGGCCTTCAACACGGCTGGGGAACAAAGGAGAGATGATGATTAAAAGAAAACAAACAGTGAAATAGTTTAAAGAACGATCACCGCTCTCCCACACTATGTTTGACATCCTGCATCAGAAACTCTCACTGTGAAGGCAATGAGTTCATCGATTTTGACAACTTGAGCCCCCTTCTAGTGTGGGAACGGGTCCGCATGCGGGAAAATACTGTAATCTTAGAACGAATCTCGAAACTTGTGGGTGTTTTCCACTCCTCTGGCTCGAGTCCTTGGCTATCTCAGTGTGTTATCGTGTCATTTCTATTTTAGGTATTAATACCTGCTGGACCTTGAGTGCCCGGAGGTCCCTGCGGCCCGGGGGGTCCAGGGGGTCCTGCAGGCCCTACAGCGTTGCTTCCTGGAATACCGGGGATTCCAGGGATGCCCGGTGGCCCCTGTGGGCCCGGGGGACCAGGGGGACCAGGGGGGCCCGGCACAGACCTTTTTTTCCCTGCGAAGAGAGAAAGCAGAATGGTTCGCAAAGCTTAATCTTTGTTTTTTAATATATCCTGTAATCACAAATTTGCCTCCAGTGTACAGCCTGTGCAGCATCTTTACACACAGTAAAGTCTGATATTTAAAAAAAGACGAGGCAGGATTAATGTGCCTGACGGACAGAATTAAACACTGAAAGCCAACACAGTTACTGGATTTTGGATGACGTCTCACACATACTTCCAGAAAGTAGGCAGCAGGTAGCAGTCTAATCAATGACCGAGATAACCGGAATTTAGGCTAAATTATGTATTACCTTTTTTCTTCTCTTTCCTTCTTTCTCTCCCAGTCGGTTCTGTAAGAAACAAAAACAGCGTGATTAAGCTTGAAATGGTCTCCCGAACAATTATCATCTCGGATAACATCTCGAGTATCCCGCTCATTCCGTGTAGGTATCCTAAATGGGCTAAAATAACAGATTCAGATGTTCGGCACTGAACACTGGAGTGGAGGTATGTCAGTCTGTGGTATCTTCTAGTGTAGTAATTTGTAAGTGTGGTTTCACCTCCTCTGTATGAACAAGTGCCTTAAGCATTCACAGGCAGTGGAACTGGAGAAGATCATTAGAGAGATACTTTATCCTGCCAAAATCCTTTTCTTTGAATTAAGCCCAGATGGAGAATGCAGATGAAAGTGTGTGTACATGTGTGTGCGCGCGTCTTCGCTTTACAGCCATGTGTATGTGTGTGCGTGCACGGATGTTGGTGGGGCATCTATGTCAGCGCTTGAAAGACAAAATGCACTCAGTGTGTGTGTGTGTGTGTGTGTGTACAGCTGAAGAATCCTTTTCAAAAAGCCGTCTCGCTGCTCTTGTGTTTACCATGTCATTACAACTACAAAGGCCATTTAACCTTAAAACCTCACAGTTTGAGTCCCCCTCAAACATATGGCCAGTGTTTCTCCTCTGGCTAAATGACTGGATGCATCCGCATAGATTTCTCTTAACGAGCAGCCCTATCTGGAATCTGGTGCCCGTTAGGAGTGCCCAGAACGCACACATACGCACACACGTGCAAACACAGGACACACACACGCAGGCACACACAGAAACACACATCTAAGGCTGAGATTACAAAAGCCTTTGTCTGTGCGCTGAGAGCAGAGGAGAGACCTGGGAATGATTAGTGTTTAGAGGCTCGGGACTTTACTGATTTATGTAGAAAGTCTCAAAGGTGAGTTTTTTCTTCTAATTTAAACACAATCACTAAACTTCCCCCCAAGTATTCAGTGTCACGCCACAGACATTGGAATGCCTTGTGATCATGCTGCACTTGTTGCACTCAGACATGGAACTTCAAAGGCTCGGCTTTTTTTATTTGCATAGCTGGCATTCTAAACAAAAACTACAAAAGCTAATTCAGACATATTGGCCATGTGGTTTTCTGCGGAGCTATTGATTACGATAAATCAATTTGGAGTAATTAATGAAAGCCATCACAGCCTCAGATGATACCCTCTTTCAGAAAACGGCCACCTGGCTTCTTAAAAACGACTGCATGTACTACAAAGTAAAAAAAATTTTCGTCTTGTTCTCCGACGGCTCAGACCTGACCGATAACACAGTTGGATTCCAACAATGTGCTTGTTTGACAGATAAAAAGATATTTCAGGGACTTGATATTATTTTGAGACGGGGGAAATCAACGCGGGCTTCGCCTGTCTGTTTCAAATTGGTGAAACCCTCCCAAACTCCTTGTTGTCCTTGTTTGCAATCCAAGTAATAATCAATCCCATTCCATTTAATCTCGTGCTCTATAAACTCGGCAACATTATGCGGTGGAGCTGCTTTGTTAAGTAAGCACAAAGCAGTAAAAAATCAATTCCACAAAAAGTGACAAACCATTAACAAACGGTTTTGAAAATTTAAGAGCTTTAAACCCACCAAAAGCCTGTTATTTACACTGTACTGAATCCCCTCCAAACAAACAAGAGCTAGAGAAACCGTTGCTCAACAGAAGACAAGGCCTTTGCCAAGTGCACATCCAGAAAGTAGAGTGACGCAGGTGCACCAGAGAGCAACGGTTCGTGCTTGTTTTTTGTCAATAAGGGTACTGAATCTGGAGTTTGAGCCTGACTCATACAAAAGGGTTAAGTGGGGGACACTAAAACTTAAGTATAACTTCTGAATAGAGGTGTAAGGACAAGCTTTGGTATATGATAAATCCAAACATACCTGTTTCTGGCTGCTTGCCGGGACTTCTTTTCGCTCGCTGAGTTATGCCCCTGTTATCCTCTGTGGCGTGGAATTCGCTATTTCTGTGCAGTAACTTCTCCTGGTGAAAAACAAAAAAGAAAATATTAAAATTCACATGGCAGAACAATTCAAGAGGGCCACTTGCTTTAGACTCCTCGGAATATGAACACCAGCCAAGACCACCTCGTATTAATTCCGTGAAGCGAACAAAAGGCAGGAGTGATACAAGTTTTTTGAGAGCGAAACCCACGTTACAAGTGGCCTTTTCTATTCTTGGGGTATAATGTTTGCACAGAGACAACTTGGGGCATTTGAAAAGATGTGAGACACTGTCAGCCAGCGCATTCATTTGTGGCCAAGTCATTGTCTGTCCCATTGGGGCTGTAAACCATCCTGTAACCCAAGTCACTTTTGTCTGTGTTTCTGCCGTTTGAGACAGTCACCTGGACACGACTGCTCTAAAATTCACCTTTTTATACAAAAGGAGGACATGAATTGCGGTTAATCTGAGAGCAATACCCATTCATATGGCACCTGGTCTCGGCCCTATTCAGAGGTAGCATGAATAAGCTAAAAAAAAAAAAATCAAAGAAAAGGATCTGATGTAGCTGGTCTGAGCTCATCCCCAAAAAACAGGAAAAGCTATGCTACAGTGGTGGGGTGTTCCCATGGGCGAGTGAGTGGCGGGGCAAACCGCATGCCTGTGTTCTTATGTGACTGGTTCTGGTCGACCTACATTCACATGAACTCTGTAGGACGTGCTGACCTGACTGTGGCACGCTCGAGACGTGACCGGCTCTGACAACAAAAAATGTTCCGTGCTGAGGATTCAAGAGTTTCAGATCGTTTCAAAGTCGCTTTCTGTTAGAACAGCCAGTTTGTGATCACATCTTTGGAGGGTTCCCAGAATTGCATAGACAAAGAAACTCGGCACTACGAGCACAACAAGACCACCCAAAGCCTCCTTTTTGTCGAGCCGAGCAATATATACGAGATCGCTTTCGGTCACACTTTGGAGTGTCAGCATAAATAATGGAAGGAGTGAGAGGCATGAAGGCATTGGATGGCTGAGGACAGGCGACCAGACAACTTATATTTGTGCCGGACATCTGCTTGGAGTTTGGATAACTGACATCTCCGACGCGGTGACACGTGCAGCCCCTTAGCATGGATCAAAAGATAATAAATAATGATGTATCATTTATTCTCACTGCTGGGAATGAAGCAGACAAGCTTACTGACAGACACTTTGACCTCTCTCCTTTTTTTTCCACGTGGGCCGAACCCAGTTGGGTACAAGATGACATACTCCATGTTTCCAGCTGTGATGCTCAAGTAAACATAGTTGTTAAAGCCCGACGGCGAGAAATCTCCTTCTCTGGAAAGCAGCGTGAACTCCCAGTGCCTCTTTGTGTGGTTTTCGAGCAGAGCCACTGAAAGACCATAAGAAGACAGACAAGAAAAGTTATGTTTCGAGTTTCTTCTATACCTCGTCTCAGATGTGGGAACCCCCCCTCCTGTGGTGAGGGATGAGCTGTATCATGTCAAACACCCCCCGCTGGCTGTGTTGGGCAAGCTCAGAGCAGTTAAAGTCTACATCCCTGACCAGCTGCCAGCCATGTCTGACCTTATAAGCACGGGAATTCCAGCCTGATGGAGGAGTATGTGTTGGAATGGTTCGTCGACACACAGAGCTCCAGATGTTCCCGTGAGCAGCGACGTTTGCTGTTCATTTGGCGCGCAGGTGTCTCCACATCTCCTCTCCAGCTGTTGGCATATAGGGGGCTTTTACCTCTCAAAGGATTCTGGGTGTATGTTCAGGCATATGGCGTTACACTTTCGTCTGTTCTGACAGCCAAACATGATTCAACAGCCAATTCCTGGCCCGAGATTAAGCCCCAGCAGAACGACAAAAAACAAACAAGCAATCTGCTAGGCTACTACCAAAACCGGTGCGTCTGGTGCTGCAGATGAAGGCAACAAAGTGATTTTAAAATTGAAAATAAAAAAAGCCAATCCTTTACAGGACTGTGAGAAATGGTTTTGCGCCGTTGTTTGCTTCATTTCACTTCATTACAACATTTACAGCCTTCATACCCTTCAAAGGCACGCAGAGTTACAGTAAATCAGGATGACAACGTGTTGGTATGTATGCCAAGTGCCAACTATTGAGTAAACCATTCTTTTTCAGCGCGAGGGAAAAAATGCTATTAATTAGAGGGCTTTCAAAGCTTCAAAGCGTGGGGGGTGCTGTTGCGCGCAGAGGACGCGATTCCCCGTTGCTCCGTGAGGATATGACTAAAATTCAGTCACCCCAGGGATGTGTAATTTAGTGATCACAAGACTTCTTTTGGCCCTATTAACACTTGCAATTACAACAGCTTGTATCTCGTTTCTGCACTCAGACCACAGAAATTCTCTGACATTTGTAACTTTTAAAGCGGTTTATTAAAATAAAAGGGCCACAGCTCATGTGTTTTTCTGAGCAAAACTGATTTCCAGACGTTGTGGTTGCAGTAACGCCTCTAAATCTTTAACCAGCAGTGAAAATTAGTCACTGAATTGTGGTTGAGAATAAGAAGTTAGAAAGTTGAAGAGGTGAAACTCGGGGCTGGTGGCTGTGGGCGCCAGATGCACACTGGGTGCTTATGTATGTTGTATATCTGGAGGCACGTTCTTTTCTTTACATACCTATCATGAGAAGCATGACAATAAAAGCACTTTATTACTATTATTATCATCACTGCTGCACAGGCATTACTAACTTTAATAGCACGCTGATAATTGCGACTGTGACAGCGTGTTTTATCTTAAAATAATATCCAAAATTAAGTGTCCTTACCTCAGCCAGAATCACACACTGCTCTCTGAAAGGGCCATGTGTTTTAAAGCACAACTCGGGTAATTTAATAACAGTGTCCATAGATTGTCATCTAAAAAAGCTGTGGAGCTCAACCTAAGGGAAATGTTGCCTGTCAGCAGCCAATCACGTCTCAGATTGTTGCAACACTGCTGGCAACGCGGCTTCTCGCTGAATGCTGCGAATGCTGCGAATGCTTTGAGAATTTATTATTTTGGTAGATGTTTGTGACTCTGGACTTAATCTTTACTGGGCGTCTGCGCCATCTGTCTGTCAAGGCAATTCAGTCTTATATATGGAAAAGTTTGCAGCCTCACATCTCTGATGTTTCCACCTCCTCCGCCTCGTGCTTTTATGACACTTGTGTCCATACTGATTGATTCCTGATATGGAGGCTCGCTCCATGTGTACATATGATACCGCTGTTTTAACTAATCATGCACTGGTCACAATTAAAGTAGATATGGGTGACAGCCCACCCTGGCGCCCCAGAGCTTGTATGCTGCTGAGGACTTTGTGTCCCATCAAACTGACTTTTTTAATAGCCGTTAACTAGACTCCAGATGTTTCAGCATCTGTTCTCTGGGAGACTTTGAAGGCATACATCAGAGGAGAAAATTATTTCATATAATGGTTATAAGAAAAATGTTAGGCTGAAGAATAAAAACGCTATCTGAGCGGACACAATTAAATATTCCATGGGTCGAGTTTTACGACGTATCACTCACCGGGGTCAGGTGAACGAGGGTCGAGCCGACTGTGAGTGACACTTGCTCTTGTTCGGTAACGCTCTGCATCACACTCCTCAGAGCTGCGCACACCTGGGAGGGGCTTTTTACTGTTGGGAACTGCAGCAGATCTGCTGGACAGCTGGGATTTACTGCCTTGCTCAAGGGCATACCAACTGGGACTGTTGAGGAGAAGACTGTTTGTTCGCTCCCCGGGCCCGGATCATAAATGACCACATCATCTGCTCTCATTAAGAAGCAACAAGTTGTGTCTGAAAAAGTGTGAGACGTTAAGTGGTACGTTATTGTCGAGTGTGTGTGAGAGCAATTCTCCAACAAAGACCTGACCAAAATGTTTCTATTATTACATTTCCTGCCATTACTGTATATTTAACAGTGAGTATTTTCCATTTCTGTACCTACATCTAAGGAAACTGATCAAATAAAATTCCATAGACACCATGGCAGATATAGATAGGCTCACATTGTGCTGGTTTGATAGCATGTGTTCTGCCTGTTTTACTTTGCTCCGCATCACCCTGCAACCTGAGTTACGTGCAGTCCCTCCTCTGCTCACAGACAGATTCTGATCAGACACTTGTAGTATTACGGCTCATGTTGCCTAGATTCTTATCTGGGAGTTACAGCCACACACACTTCCTTCAGATCAGTTGTGGATCTAAAATTTTTAGTACAAAATGCCTTCAGAAGTCCACTTTCTACAAGTGACGGGCGGTTGCTCTATGGAAGGAGACAAAAACATGATGAAAATTCATTCAAATGTGACCAAACTTTTCTTTTCTTTTTGTTTGCTTTTCACCTTTGCTTCTTTCCACGAGCACTCTGAGAAGACATATACATCTTAAAACTCACGTCAGTGTCATTTTTCATTTTAGTCCACTTAAAAGAATTTAATCCTCCCTAAAGCCACGATCACAACTGAGAAAAAACGTCTCTTTCCATTCTGTTTGACTCAAAAGAATTTCGCCAAATGATTGATGTTCGACACTGACCGGCCCAGTTGAGAACTATCTGACACACTTAATGTGGTGCGCGAAGCTGTTATTACACCAAGCCACTTGCCTTTTTTTCATTTCAAACTACAACTCGACCACAACGCCGACTAAGTCCATGTGAACTTAGGTTACTCACTGATACTATGCGATGATGACAAAGCCTGGCACTTAATGTCTGCCCCAACAGATATGTGATGTGCATGTTTGTTCCTATAACTGGTTGTTTTCACTTCGTGTCTTCTGAAGACTTTCCAAATCTGTTACACTTGTCTGTATACCTGCACATCACATCGAATTGCACTGATGCTGCTGAGGTGCCTTTGATGAGGACTTGTGTGAAAAATCCAATAAACAATTTTTAGCTCTTCAGAGGAGATTCTTCAAAGGAAAATGCCTGGAAAGCTAACAAGTGCGGCCGCCGCGTCCAAATGCCACATGCTCCTGTTTCTCCAACTATGTAAACTGTGGGATGTGTAATCAGAGTTGTTTAATGCAGACATCTGGCAAGGACAGCATCACAGCGCTGTTAAATATTTACAGCTGGGCCACAGTCTTTCACCTCATGAAGCGTCACCATCTGGGTTGAATACCAGGCCCATCTCACTGGGCTTTAACCGGGAAAACCAAACTAAAATAAGCTTAGCAGAGGACACGCTGATGACTAAATGAATAGGCCCAGCTTCCCACTTGTGAGAGGAAAATGTTACAGGGCAAACACCAATACCAGCAAATTGATCTCTGTGATCTTTTTTCCTGCAGAGAAATGACTGCCTCCATCCTCTGGGTGAGGATCGAGTTGACAGTTTGTGCAAAAGTCCAGCCGGTGCCACACACGGCGGATTATTTTCCCCTGCAAAAAAGGTTACACGCCCGGTGACATGTGAGCTAATTGAGCAAGCAATGCAAAGCTAAGACCTATGCCTGGTCCCTTTGTACTGATGAAATTAGTGAGTGTGTGGTGGTGATGGAGTGAAGTGGGGGGGTGGGTCGGCTGTTGCCAAAGCCACAGACAACACAATGAACATTCAATCAGACCGCTGCCAGAAAAGAAAACACATGTGAGACGAGGCTGGCTCGGCTCCAAGTACCAACTGCCCCATCTAAGTCCTGATGAATTTACATCAGCCCTTGGGCTTTGCACCTGCTGGTGATCCAGTTAATTTTCCGTCCACCTGCTCCAGCACATTGACTGACCCGTCTCTGTGAATCCAGCTGGGCAGGATGCCTAAGTTTTGAGCATCAACCTCTGTCTGTTTAGGGAGAGCTCTGGAAACAAGACAAATTGGGTTACATGTGGTTTGATTAAGGACAAATAAAACAATATCTGCAGCAAATGAGTTCACTGTGGGCTTTATATTTCTAAAGCAGTGTCTTATTAGATGTGGACAAAGTGCACCAACCCTCCTTGACTTCCTTGATGTGCCTCCCTCTGGATGTGTTTACCTGAACAGGAGACTTTGGCCAGGTGACAGATTTAGAAGCTTATACCTTTGTGCATCTCTGTCCAAGAGGCTGAATCACGCACACACGGGAGCGCTGATTCAAAACATATTTGTCTGGAAACTGAGCTGACAAAACTTCGTGACAAGGCTACTGTAAAATAAGTTGCCCAGAAACATGCCATGACAGGGCGCAGACACAAAACCTGACACCGTGATACGGGAACAGGAGGACTGAGCGGAGGTGAATGAACACGAACAGCCTCCGTGTGAGGAATGAGAACAATGTCGCCTTGAATGGCTCCTCGTTTACTTTTAAATTAACTTTCTTTTATTTAAATGTGTTTTTTACCTCATGAGGCTCTGTGGTGCGGCTGCTCCCGGAGTCCAGTCGCGGGTGTCCGGGTGAGAGCACCGCCGCCGGGTCAGCCAGGTCACTCCCCGCAAGTGTCAACATTGAGTCCCGCTTCTGGTGGATAATTTCCCTTTTGACCTCGGACCGCAGGTCCAAATAGCAGACGAGGGTGACAGCGTGTAGAGACAGCGACAGCAGGAATAATCCCAGGAAGACAACACTGCTGCTGCGACTCCTGCACTTCTTGTTGTTGCACGTGCACGGAGCCGCTCTGGGCATCACTTTGTCCGGGAAATCCTCCGCGGATGAACCATCGCATGCCATTATCGGACGGAGCGCGAGTCAGATGCTCTTTATCTCGGCATAATCGGCTCGTGTGTCTCGCGCGGGCCGCGGCTATTCATTAACGTGGAGACTCATAGGTGCAGCTGCAGGCAGCAGGTCGGTGCAAACTTCTTCGAGTATCTGTAGTAACAATGGAGACCCGCCCACCTCGCTTGTGATTGGCCCGTGACAATTACGAACCCAGACAATCCGGGCCAGAGGTTGGGGGGGCTGGATGCACCAGGTGCAGTAGTTGAGCGACACCTAATGGACAAAGCGAGCAGCTGCAGCGCATGACAGATGACAATGAGGTGATGGTGTGAGAATATCCCCCTCTTTATTTATGTTGTGTGAGGCAGGGAAACACATTTCCTGCCCCTCTTCAGTGATTAATATACTGTTGATGAGAGCATGCATGGGAGTTGGTGGTCACTGATGTAATGTATATTGTTTACGCATGTGTTTTATGTGTTTTAGGCTTTGGACATGCGATTTTTCATGGGTGTATTTTGTTGAGCACTTTCTTTTGTTGTGTGGGTGGCACATGGAGCGGTGGTCCTGTGTGAAAAACTGATTCAGAGCCCTGGTAAATACTGCCCTGACAAAGAACAAGCGGTTGATGATTTCATCATATCATCAAAGAGTGGAAAAGCATTGCAAATTATGTTCTTAAACAGACTACATATTATACAATTATATTTAATTGCATCTGGACCCTGTCAGGCTGAGCAGTACGATAGCAGGCCTGGAAGGGAGTCAATGTCACAGTGAGGTCAGCACCGCTCTGTGTACAACACCATCAAATACTCTAAACACGTGTCACTCAGCTGGACTTGGGGAATAGTTTGACATTTGTGTTACCAAAAAGCCAGCTGAGGACAATGCTTTAAGAAGATTGAATGTGGCACTGCGGTTTCGACATTTCCAACATCCAAAGCCGACCTTAATTTTGTTCCTTTTCAGATGTAGACACTTTGATCTCTGAAGCAGGGAGCCAGAGGTAGCCTGTGGATCAGCCCGTCCTTGAGCCTCGGGATGATGAAACCAGTGCACCGAGCTGGGCTGAAACTTGGGGCTCTTGATGGATCACCAGCTTAGATTAGTTTTCAGGCAAGTGCCACAAAACATCTGTCTTTATTTCGTTGGGACAAAACCTGACATTTGAGTGCACTTGACCTACACAGAGGTATACTCTTTCATGATATGCGCTCACCCTGCCAGACACTGACTAATCGCTGGTTTTCACTTGGTACTGAGGAAGGAAATAATGGAGAAGAATGACTTTTTTGAAGATCAGAATATGGGTATTTCATCACTGTGAAATGTTTGCAGCATGAACTTGATTACTATAAGAAGGTGAGAATCTATTACTGTGTTTCTCGGGGTTGACTCTGCTCTTACTGCCACACTGCATCACAGCCTATTTCTCCTCAGTGCAATATGTTTCATTCCTCCAACTCATCCGCAGAAAAAAAGTGATTCTCGTGAGCTGCCACTGAAGGGCAGCATTGCCAAGCCATAAATCAATAACACTGCATACCAATGTCCTGATGAACTTGAACTTAAAACAGCTTCATATTGGGGTGCATAATGAAATTGAAAGAACTTCTTGTATTTGTATTCCGCATATATATGTTTATATATCTTCTCTGTGGACTGCTGATCACATATTAAGCATCCTCAGTCTCTCTCTGCCAGAAAGTCATTTCTCCATTGTTAGAATATAAGATAGTGAAATCGTGGAGAGAAAGACATTCAAAGTAACCCTCATAGGGCCTGTGACTGAGGGCTCAGCCTAAGCACGTTTGCCACGCTTTTCATCCAAGCAGCAGGCACAATGACTTTGAGAAGCAGATAATTCAGGACTGGAATAGTTAGGCACATGCATTTCCTATGATTTCGACCCATTTTTAAAAAAAACAATATTTAAGTTCAGTATATACATGAGCTTTCGGCTATTTACTCTATCATATTTTATTCAAAATAACATGTCATTTCTGTGGAAAGAGAATGTCAGACAGCCCTGAGCTAAAGGTCAAATTCAACACAATGCCACTGTCTGAGTCACCTCCGTATCTGCCGCCTCGCTTCAGACAACGCAACTTTAAACCCTGTGACAATTAAAAGCAGTTTTGTTGTCGTGATTTTTTTTCTGGCATCGAAAAGAGCAGGAATAATTCTTATAACATCCCCCGGGCTTCAATGCAGCGTTCATAAATGGTGTGCCACTCTATCCTCTCTGAGCTTATAACAAGATTTAGAGGCTTTCCCTGCCAGATGATGGAGTTTTGCAGGAGGAATAGGCACTCTTCTTTTTTACCACGCACAGTTGAGTGGTGGGCAACAACAAGCTGTTGGAATATGACGGCTGCTTGGTCTCAACTAAAGAGGTGCTGTCTGTAAAGTCCTCCGTTCACCTATACCCATTGATAAAAGAGCACAAATCAAAATCGACTTTCAACTGCCATCATAGGGAATCACATAGGAGCCACAGTGATTCATAGCTAATAGAATAATACAGTCACACATTACAGTAAATTGTTTTAGACCTCCCCACCCCTTACATTACCTTCTCAGGAGCCATTGTCTGTGCACATTGAATCGCGGAGGTGTAACCTTGGCTAATTGATATGCTGTGGCATTTGATTTCCTACCTATAAATCTCCTGTAAATTGGACAATGTCTCCCATTTCCCCGGACAATGATTAATTCACTCTCATTGTGGGTGTCTGTCTCAAGAGTCCTTATCAAGATGGGAGAGCTCTCCCTGCCTTTCTTTTTGCACTGTGCTGTTTTTGTGCCCTCACGTCGCTCTCTCTCTCACTCTGCTTCCCATCTATTTGTGTTGTGTGCAACTCAGTATAGAAACACTTTGGATAAACTTAATTGATTTTCTCATTCCACACAGAATTGGTGCAGTTTAGTGGCCTTTTTAGCATGCAAAAGGTTGTTTTGTGTGTTTTCTCAAGGCAGCCATATTCAGGGGGATCGGTAAACAATACCATTTTAAGGCTGCACCTATTCATTAACTGTTTTTGTTTTACTGTTATTTTAGGGGCATTTTGCCTTTATTAAATAGGGACAGTGTTGATACAAGGAGGAAACACAGGGTGAGAGGGAAGAGTATGACACGCAACAGAGACTGTTGAGCCAGAAATTAACTTGGAAAATTGCTGTTGTATGGTTTGCATCCTAAAGGAATACTTCACCCACAAATGATCATTTGTATATCAATTACTCAGCCTGTGTTACCTTGAATTTGAGAAGAAAACTTCATTTTTGTCGCATGCCAGTGGTGAATGAAGAATCCAAAAACGGAGAAAATTCTTGTTGAACTGAAGTCATACGTAACAATAACAGAACCTCATCAAAACATCCATTTATAAACTCTTACACAACTCACGCAGCACAATCCAAGCCTCATTTATCCAGTCGTGTGCCCGACTTCCCAAACACATGAATTTTTGCGAAAACATTTCTATTTAAAACACTTTGACATGAACAGTCTCAGGCGCGCTATTCGTCCATGCCTGTGATTGTTTATGCAGTTGTGTGAGCGTTTGTTAACCGGTGTTTTTAATTAGTTTTGCAGTTGTTTAACACGATCCCCTATGGATTCTTCATTCATCATGGAAGCATGCGAGGAAAACAAAGTCTTCTTCCAGAATTTAACGCAACACTGGGTAAGTAATTGATATACAAATGATTATTTTGTGAGGGGTGAAGGGTGGAGTATTCCTTTAACCACGGGACCATTCGAAAACAGTTTAAGTAAAAGTAATAGCACTGCAGTGTATAAAATACTCTGCATTTTATTTAGAATAGAAACCAAAGACTGTAAAAATAATGGACGTAGCTACCGTGATGTCACCCATTAGTTTGTCGACTCCCATTTTGGAGCCTCAAGTTTGGCATTTTGGGTGTAGCCATCTTGGGGTTTTTTGGAGCCAGAAGTGACTATATTTGGGCAGGAGGCTGGCGCTGTGGAGGAGCAAGGTGTGGATCTGACTGAAGGACACCATCCACAGACAGCCTGTCAGTCAAAGCAGCCCATTCTTAATTATGCATACCTTTAAGCCTTAATAAAGTGTTTATTATACCAGGTTGTAAATATGTTTATTTCTGCTGTAAATCTTAACATGGGTGACTATGACTGACTGGCTTCTCCAGCCAGCCTCAAGTGACCATTTGAGATCTGCAGTTTTCAGTGTTTCCCTGTTGGCTTCATTTTTCAGCCCCAGAGGTTTGCTGCTTGCTAGAAACCGACAACCTTTCAGCTCCCTCCTGCCTGCTTGCGTTTCCAAGCAGGAGTATTGTTGGCACTCATTTACTACTAACTTTAACTTCTCATTATATGGTATATAGCCAATATATAGATAATTATTTCTGATGGAGTGATCTGTAAGCAGGTTATAGGTTGATATGACAAGCTGTTGCAGTTACTTATCATTCATTTGGTGTCCCATTTTTGTCCACATGAATTGTTTACATTCATCAGAAATGTAAATCCAGTATTTATTTTCCTTTCAGCTCTGTTTTTGTCCTCACTAACTCCTGAGGGAAATAATTGTCTCTTCAGCTGTTAAATGCTCTTCTTTATTCACCAACTAGTTACTTAATTCATCTGGCAGCTGTTTGGGCAGTAATTTAGATTGAAAGACGTTAAACTGCTCTGTAGGGTTGAGGGGAACTGCAGAGTTTTCCTTTTATATTACATAGTCTGGCGTTTAGAGTGAAATTGCACAAGTTTTACATTTGAACTTTCTTTTAGTACTTGAAGTTTGTGCAAGTTCCTGTCCCTAAAAGCATTTTTTTTCCTGTGCCAAGTTTTTCACTGTTTAAGGCAATTTATTAAACAGTGATGTTTTGCTGTACATGCTGTAATTTTTTTTGCCTTGCCTCAAGCTCAGCAGTACTCCTCTGTGAGTAACCTTGTCTGTTACACTGCAGCACCATCAGCAGAGACACGGCGCTGTAATTGTATTTATTAATGAAAAGCAGAGGACCTGAGAGACATACAGAACACTCACATGACACAGACATAATGGTTATCGAGATAACCCAGAGTAAGGCATTGCTGATTGAGCATTAAAGCTGGGGTAGGGTGATTTGTTTTGGCTTTATTGGGCAAAATCAGATAATAAACTTTGAACATGTTGTCATTTAAGTGGTCTGAGAGAAAACTAGACTTTTATACCTCCTCTTGGCTCTGTTTTCAGGCTGTAGAGAATCCTGTGAAGGAGCACTTGAGTGAATCACAGGTCATTTCAGAGAGATGTTTCTATTGACTGTTCTACAAACGCAGATGCGGGTGCACATCCCTTTGGTGTAAGCCAGATTCAATGGAGTCCCACTGAGAAAGTGAACATTCTAGCAGTGGTATCAACTGCCTACACAAAGCAAACCAAAAATTAAGATAATCTTAAATGAAATAAACCAAAACATTCTCACTCCGACTTTGTCACATTAACGCTTGGTCATGGACTTTCCACGTCGACATATGACATGCAATGTACCTGTGGTGCATTTGTTGTTGGTGTTCTGGAACACGATGTCAACTTCAGCCTGTTACATGCATCATCATCACATGTACAGTTTGCATACAGTCTCTTTCACAATAAACCTACCATGGCTCTTTTCATTGGTGTCTGACACTGGAAGTCACCGCCCAAACACTGGTATTCGACAACTTCATAATGAGACCAGATTGACTGAAACACTTCTAAATATCAGCACAGTGTTTCAGAGATGGAGAGAAAATGTTGCTTATAGTTTAGCCTTCTGCTAACTGGAGCTAAAGGCTCACAGCTGTGGCTTCAAGTTCAGGTTTATGTAGCTAATGTTAGCAAGAGCCTTGAATCACACTGTGTGTTTTCCCCTCAGTGTGTGTCCTGCCACTACTCTCAACTGAATCAGCAAACTTTCTGTTGCTGCTGTTACACAGGTTAGACCAAGCACTGCAGCTTGCCAACCAGCCCACTGTAGCACCCGGTGCTTGGAGGTTTGTGCTGGCCAAATTGGAGCTGATACAGCCATCACTCATTGGACTCCTGTTGGTGCATACAAGAAAATAGCCTATGTCTTTCCAGCCGACAGTCAGTTTTGGTGGCCTGAGGGTTTTGTTGGAAATCTCTAGTTCACAGGAGACAATCTGCATTCAAAGTTAAAAAGATGCTATTAAACAATAGCATTTGAATTTAAAGATCCTTTGTGTTGATTCTACATTAATTCTGTGATTTTACATTTATATTTCCATCATTAAAAGGTTCAGTCTTTAGAAGAAAAGGCAGTTAATAGCGAAAATTTGCAGCAAATTCTGCAGTTAACAATCAACAGTACTAGTTTTAACTATTAAAATTGATTATTTGTACTCAGGTAATATAGGTAATACAATATTGTGAATATTTATAAGGGGGCCCAATTACAGTTATCTATGCGACAACAGAAGTGTATGGACTAGCATTCATCTGGTGGCCAGAAACATAACTCTAAAGGAATGCTAATTATGCTACATGGATATGTAGAAATAACACTGTTTGAATTATACAACAATTTTATAAAGTGATGTATGCAATGTTGTGTTTCCAACTTGTTATGCCGTCCCCAAGTGGCCAGAAAAATCAATTTTAGCTGCTTTAAAGTATCAGTTGCCTATTTAAACATGCAGCAGATATGGAGCAACCTCTCTCAGTCACAGCTTACCAGCTCCGAACTGTGGTTGGAAACACGTTGGGTTATTAACATTCATTTTAGCTTGGCTCATTATTAGCTGGTAACTAGCTTCTAGCAGTCCGGACCACACTGCAGAGGGAAGGATGGTGAGGCGTTTGGGTGCTGTTCACCAGCAATGGCTTAATTGCAGTCTTCATCACAAAACAATTAACATGGCCTTCTCATGAAGTTGAACAACAGCCCTGGGCTCATCTAGACACTTAATTCTGCTGACTATCATCATGCCTGCTGTCTTCACCATGACACCCCAAAGAGCTGCTTTCCTAAACACACCGAAGCACACCCACAGGTTACCCACAAGGCCACTGCCCTTAAAGGGGAGAAAGGGTGAGCCAGTAACATTTAGTTTGAACACCAATATTCACTCTCTTTTTAGCTCTGTTTTTGGTCTCCACCAACACCTGAGGTAAATACTTGGCTGTTAAGCTGCTAAATTTGCCACTGTGTCACCCAGCTAATTGCTAACTTTGTCTGTCTGCTGTTTGGTGCTGGGCAGGTAGCATAGAGTGTGTTTATTAGAGCATTTTCATTGCTGGCTTAGGTCGAAAACGACACTATGAGGGGCCGTGACAGTGAACCAAAACCGTAAAAGTTGTGGGCATGAGGCTCAAACACTTTATAGAGCTGAGTGGAAATTACTTGTCTGTGGGTTCATCATTATGAGCAACCCTTTCACTTTCATTGTTAAAATAAAAGTATTGATTATAACAGCTTTAAATAGGTAATCAGCATATGAGCCAAGTGAAGAAAAGCCTTCTGAATGGCTAATACACACATTAGGTTGTGGTTAACAACAGTGTAAATTGAAAAGAATGGTTGTTTTAAAAAAGGCAGGTTTTTACACAGGTTTTTCACTGACTTTTTCTATTGTGTTTAAATTTAGAAAATGACAGTGAAAAGTATGTCACCAGAAAGCATTCATAAGATATGAATCGGAGTACTTTGAGCCATTATCCCCACTCATATTTTTCATGCTTTGCTGCCAGCCCCGTCATCGGAGGAATGTTTACATTTTGGGTTTTTAGGCATCAAATTGCTCAGTAAGCCAGAGCAGGCACAGCGATAGAGAGATAATTTAGACTATCTTCTTGCAGACACTTGGATGTGCTACAGTATGAGGCTGAGTCCAATAAAGGGGGTGAAATATGAGTGAGATGCATGTTTATATGAGCCTTTATATGTGCCAGGATGATCGTTTACGGCCTCCCTGGATGTTTTCCACACTGCTTGTTTCTAAGGCTCATGTGAGGCCGCCACCTCCGAGAACACAACCTGCGCCAGCCTCAATAAACACTCAGTACCCATATCAAAACCTCTAAGCCAGACCAACAGCATGATCAAGAGGCACACCTGAGGTGAACTCAGAGGTAATCTACCCTTCAGCCTCTCTCTCTGTGCTGCTCTCTTTGTTTATTTCTCTCTGTCTTATGTTTTTTACTTGCTTATATTTTCTCCTGGTTTGGAATGGGGAGAATATTTTGCAGTGTCACCTCCCTGATTCGACCCAACGATATCACATCATGATAATCTAACACTCTCATATGCCAGAGTTTTCCATTTCCTACCGAGGACCCAGTGACCTCAGTCCATTTCATATACTGCCAACCGTGCACTCCGTCACACGTCTTTTTTTTTCCTGTCTCCCGCAATCTAACTCTTATTCTCAACTTCCCAGTCATGGCTGGGAAGAAAAATATCCGTTTGCTGGGGTCAGTGTTCATATTTTTGTTCCTCATGGGGTGAGTTCACCTGTATTCTACAAGATGAATGACTCGAGCACTCTCACTGGGAAATGGCTGTTAAACAATACGATCCCCTCCTTCCTCCAAACAGCTGAATGGACAGGCTAAAAAATGTGAATGGTAGGTGTGAAAAGGCCAACCACTGAAAGTAATTGCTGTTGTGTTCACCAGAGAGAAAGAAAACAACTTACAAAGAAGTTGTTTGCAGCGCACCATGAGAGCAACATATCAAGTTGCCTAGGCAGAAGTGACACAGGTTCATTCACCTGGAATGAACTAATTCATTTTAAAGCATGTAGTCTCTGGTATTTTGACTCTCCACGACAAAGGCTCTCACCACAAAGACCCGTATTAATGCTTCTGCACCTTCACACCTTAGTGACTTTAAACAGCTGCAAGAGACAACTGTTAGACTACATACGGCACTCTCAGGTCTACAACCTGGCTCATCTGTGATGGTTTAAACCAAGAGGGACAAGGCAGGGAAAAGGATCCAACACGGGTAAGTCCAGCTTTTCCTGGCCGAGGCTCATGTAGAGCGCCTGTGTTTCACCTCCAAGTTTTTTTTGTTACTTGCTGTGGAAGATATCCCCTGAGTGCCTATACCCATATATTACATTTACATGTTCACAGTGAGTGGTAAAATTTTATTTTCTATGTAGAAATCCCTCTGTCTGGCTTATATTATTCATATTTCCATACTGTGTTAATATTCAGTTATGAACCACATCCACATAAAATAAGCTTCTCATTTTTTACTACATAGGCCTTATTTTTTATAGTTTTCAAGGTTATTGCTATCAGTTATCATAACTACTTCATCGAAAAATATGAGGAAGGAATGTCTCCGCTAGATATTGCTTTACAACTGAGTGTGAAGGGCAATCACATAAGGGATGTGGCAGATTGGTGTTTTAAACAAATGTAGTATTTAACCATCCATGACCAGCTACTTTCTGCTTTAAATTTGACCTACTGGGATCATTTGTGCACATGCACTTTTACAATTAAGCCTTCGTTATGTCTATATATGACACAGACTGGCCAATCATAACGTAGCATCGGGCCGGCTCAGACCAGGGTCCGACAGCAACACAGCTGTGCTCCATTGACTGTAATGCAATCGTTTCAGATTTCCTTCATGTTCAGGCTGGTTTTGTGAATTTGGAGCTAAATGTTGTGCCTGGGGCACGTCATGTATTAATGATACTCGTTACCTGGAGAGGTTTGAAAAAGATATACGTTTCTTCCTATGTTTCTAGCCAAAATCAAACCCTGAAAAGTGTAGGGTTAGCTAGCTAGCTACTGAAGATATAGCCTACTGAATGTATACACATGCTGCTTTTGCTTTTTAATGATTATAACAGTGAAAAAAAGACCGACCCTGCTGTACAGGAACCAGTGAAGGGAAGCAGGGAATCTTTGCTGATATTCAACCAGCTGTGTGTCATCGCAGTGTGCACAGATGAATGTTGTTTGACTTCCCCCAAAGATCCCTTCCTGTCCGGCTGCAGAGGTCCAGGTGTCGGAAACACAGCTCATCTGCACACACTGCGATGCCACACAGCTGGTTTAATATCAGGGAGGTTTCCCTTTATATTCATTGTGTTCTGTGGCGATCAGCAGTGATGTGGTGGTTCACTTTTACACTGTGATCTGTAGCCTATAGTTCGGCTTTAGCTTCTAACTATCTTTGTCTTTTTAACCTGTTGTTGCTGCTGAGTCAGTTTGACATCCTGGATATATCCTTCAAACACAGACTGTAGACCCCTCTGTCTGCTTCTCTCTGGAATCACCGTTTCATTTTTTCCAAAAATATGATGATATTTCTTCAGGGAGTGCAGTTAGTTACAGTGTGGGCTCAATGCTAACAGACCATCACAAAGGGGCGGGGCTTAGCAAAAGGTAAATTCAATTAACTTTTATAGGTGAAATTTTCATGAATGCTAGACACCTCCATAAAAGATGATAATAGACAATCTTGATGAATTGAGGACCTACACTGGTGACACCACAACCTCAGATCTGAAAGCAGCACAGGTCAAAACAAGATTAATGCAGCATCACCACTGAATGGCACGGCACAGCTAGACTACACCTCTGATAACAAAAGTTATGGATACCTGGTACTTCTTTTGGTACCACCTTGGTCGAGGTTCTTAGAGAACTGAGGCAATACTAGAAGGCGGAGTTACAACCCTGCAGACAACTGATTGTTCAGAAAGAACTGTCATGAGCATAAACCTGCTATTTTTAAATAGCCACGTGACCATCAATCCAAATAGACTGCTTTTAAAAATGCCAGCCTGCTAAACTACACAGTTCACTACACACACTACACGGTACAACTGACAAAGTGCAGTCGTTCTTCTGTTTGGTTGCCAGTGAAAGGATCCAGTGAGTGTTGTGTTGAAGATGATGCCATGGCAGTTTTGCCTGACCTCTCGATAGCGATCAAGAATCCCGCCTACACTGAGGGGGTACTGTCGGTAGTGGAAAACAAACTAGTGAAAAGGATCTGGTGCCAAAAGTGAGTGAAGCTGAGCCAAGCCATGCATTGGAAAGGAGACATAAGATTCAACAGCCACACTAGCGGGCAGCTCTGTGCGGCTGGACCTCAGCTACTAATGTCAGCATGCTAACACTGTCACAATGATAATGCTAATATGCTGATGTTTTGCAGCTAAGGTTTGTTCATCTTAGTTTAGCATGATAGCATGTCAGCTAACTTTGCTAATTAGCCCAAAAGACAAACTACAGCTACAGGCTGATGGGAATGTCCTTGGTTGTGCAGATGTCTGGAAAAATTTAAATGTTGACCACTGGATGAAATGTTAGAGGACCACCACAGTCATTAAAATTTATCCTGAGGGTGATGTGAATGTCTCACTGTGTATCAAATTCTGTGGCAATCCATCCAGTAGTTGTTGAGACATTTCACTCAAAACCGCAAATGTCATCCTGCTGGTTTGGTCTGGGAACAATACACGCCTTAGTGCTAGAAGACGTTGAGGTATGTCAATGGATATATAAAAACTTTGACCTGATGATGGTGCAAGAGGAAAAGTCAGGGGATTCCCGAAGTCAGTAGGATTCATCCTCTGGGGACGGTGAATGTATAGTTATTTCCAAATATTTCGGTCCGGACCAAAGCGGTGGACTGATCACACCAAACCGCTAACATGGCTAAAAATAGAATATTCTTTCCATGGAAAAATTCTCAGTTTCCTCAAAAGCACCAGGGTGCAATTAAAAACCACTGGCCTCACAACCTGTTCCAAGAACTTGAAGAACAAACTCCCCCCGTGTTGTTTGTATGCATGGCTTAGAAACTCATAATTACTGTGTCTGGGAAGAAACGTGGTGTCCAAGAAGGGAGTCTGGGGTTCAGCAAACAGCCAGTGGATGGAGGACTTACAGTCAGTAATAAATCCTGCGAGAATACAAGGTGCATGCTATCAGTATGACAACATGGCATTGTGGGCCAGCATGAGGTTAAAGGTCAAGAAATAAAGCTGTTGGTAATCAAGAAATGGGAAATTAACCTTTATTAACAGGTTTTTAGTCATTGTGAAGTCATCCCAATGACTCCGAGCAATAAAATACATCATCTGAGACAGGAACGTTTCCAACACAGAGGCAAGTTCAAGGCTTGGATATAATTTAGCCTACTGTCTTGACTTATGTCGTCATAAAAATGCAACAAGGTCCTAAAATACCCTATGACTTAAGTATTATTGGTTGAATGATTAAATACATTTCATCATCATGGAGGGAGAGGAGAGAATGACCGACAAACACCTCTTCCTCTCTGAGCCCTCATGTTAATCAGGCTATACATAAGCACTGCTACAACTTCTTTCACATTTGTAGTTGAAGTTCAAAATAGTAAGCATAGAGCTGCCTAGCACTGTTTGAGACTGTCTCATCCATTTCATCCGCTGCATGAGAGAAAGTCCCAGATGTTTCCCATAGAAATGCTTAGGGAAGGGGCTGTGCAGTGCTCTTTGTCGCAGGTGGGGAAGTAAACCACACACACACTTTCCAAATCAAACCAGTTATTCTGCAACCTTGTAGTAACTCTTCTCTTGTAAAACCAAATACTAGCCACTTAAAACCGAAGAATAAAATGTTTTTAAAATGTCAGGTAGAGCATAAATCTCACCTTTGCGTTACTTGTCTAAGTATGTTTTTATTATTCGCCTCATTCTGGTGCACCAAGCTAGGATGTGCTAATTTGTTGTGTGTTTTTCCACCTCATCAGCCTTAGGGGGCAGTAATAAAATCTAAAATAAACGCAGACAAGCCACACAAATGAAGCTAAAATTAAGCTAGCCCTAACCCCTACCCCTAACCCTAGCTGAAACACATGGGGCACGGGCGCAAGGTGTCAGTAGACAGGACAGAGCTGGGTTTTAACCTGCTACATAGACTCTGTCTTTGCATGCCAGCTTCACTGTGTGCTGAGTTTTACCAAGTGATAATGCAGTTGGTTATGCAAGGTTTGCAAGCATACAGACTATATTAACTGGTACTGAATTACTAACTGGATTGTACAGGATGCATCAATTTTAAGATTTATTTTAACCCACAAAGTTGCTCTTCTGTGTCACAATAAGGTATTTGATTTTTTTTTTTTTCAATATTATTTTTGGCTTTATTTGATAGGACAGATTAAGCATGAAAGGGGAAGCGAGAAGGACTGACCTACAGCAGAGGGCCGCAATAAGAAATTGATCCTGTGGTGCTGCAGCAGGGACATTGCCTTTGTACATGGGAGCTCTACCCACTGAGTTACTGGGCACCCCACAATGTGGTATTTAACTGTTTTGCCTGTTTTTACCTGTTGGAGGGTTACATAGCTGTGTGTAGACAAAACAAAAGACCTGCCATGAGTTGCATGATGTCCGAGCGCATGGTGCCCAAGTGTACTAAACTCTTCTGTGGTCAATGTAGCAGGCCCAGTTGATTATAGAGGACACACTCTGCTGTCGGCATGCTGCTGCAGCCGTGTCGCGCCATGTCTATGCCCCATGTTTTGCAGCCATAAGAGCCACCATGACTTGTAGTTCACAGCTACACTACGTGTACTTCGTATTTGAGACAGATTAGATTAGATTTTTGGACGTTAAGCACGGGCCTCAGTTGTTTGTGGTCTTATCACTTACACTCAACACGATTTTTGTCGACTACCACCCCACACTCTGTAGGTAAGACAGACTACATTATTCTTTACTGGCATCGACTGGTGGAAACAGGTAGTCTATTAAATCTGACCCAGCAAAGGCAGTGGTTATTTATAGACGACTGTAGGCATCGCAGGATGTATTACCAGCTAAATTAACAATCCAATAAGTAAACCTTTGTTTCGGATTTATTACAGGTGCCATGAAGCCTGAGGTTTTCAATGTAGTTTTCAAACTATCAAGATTTAATGCGGCCAAGACCTGAAAGCCTGTTACACTACAATGACCATAATTCACAGCACCTATATGACACCGTGCATCTGTGCATCAGAGCATCAGAGCATCAGGGCTCCTCTGATTTGCAGTGTGTCTGAGTCAACGCAGGCTGAAAGGGAAGTAAATTTGAAATGTGGCCTGGATGCTCAGGTGGAAGCAGAGCAGTCAGGCTGTGTTGTAATGTTATTAGCTCATAAAAGTAAGCTTTGGTAAAAATGGCGTTATGCAGTTTCTCTGCTCCTTTGCGTTTGATCAGATTATGTCTAACTGGCTTTTGTTTTCTTGTTATATGCTCCAATTCTTCAAGAGTTAGGTCGGATATCAGGAGGTCAATATGTTCACATTAGATGGAGAAGGTTTAGGAAATGTTAATAAGAAAAAAAATCAATGAATTCCCAACCAGTGCCTTTCAAAGCCTGTTAGACACTGAGATTTACCATAAAAATTAAATCTTAGCAAGTTCTTTGCTCTGGATCTCTCAGTTTGACCTTGAAAAGTGCCTCAAACCTCCAACTGTCAGTTTGCGTTAAGACTTTTCTGCTGATGATCTCAGCTCCTTCACGCCCTCTATCTCCTTCCCTCCATCTCATTATCTCTCCAAATATCATAACTTATTCAGAGGCCCTTAAAAGGCAGACTATACCCTGACACAGCAATATCCACCAGGAGTCCGCCAGTTCATTAAAAAACCTCATCAAACATGCACAACACAAACACACAAAGACACACACGCATACACACTGACACACACAAGAGCTAATTCAGCTTTCTGGGAAGCTTTGCCCCGTGGTGCTAACAAGTTTCCTTTAGCCCTCGTATATTGTCTCTTATCAGGGTGCAAGATCTCAACGTCGTCCCCTCTGAAAGGCCTTTGTCTGAGCACACTGCATTAAATTTAGCTCGGCTTTCACCTGCGAGGCAAGACATTTACTGTACATGTGGAAAGAGTGTGCTCTCCTCAACCTGTGAACAACCTGTGTGCAGCTTTGGTCTGTCACAAGCCGAGCCGCTGACCCTGAAAACTTTTACATTATGTCATCAACTGTCACGTACCCTGATAATTTTCCCTTCTGGCATCCAGCGTTCAAATTACCCGCACCTGGTTGCCATGTTGGTTGCATGTTTTTGATGAAAATCACTTGCCAAGAAGGAATGCTTTTCAATAGTCTCTCAGTAGAATAGCTTGGGGCTTTATTAGGGACCATACGCCTGTCTGACAACACACTCCCGATGTTGTGTTAAATCCCATATGCAGCTGTGTGTTACTCAGAGCGTCTTAAGGTATGTGTGTGTGTTGTGTTGGGTAAACGGCTCTCTTCAGCTTTATTACCTGGCCATGAATCATGAGCCTTCATTACAGCCTGCTCATTGTGCTCTGAAGGTTAAGCAAACCAATTAGAGTTCCCCACACGCCGTTGGGGTTCTCGGCAACAACTGCATCCCCACGTCTTGCATTCTAAACAGGCAGACGAGGGGCCAGGATTAAAGAAAGAAAGGAAGCGAGAGCTAGACATGAGGATGTCTTTGGGAGGCTGGGAAGGCTTCACGGCCAGCAGTGTACAAGAGAGGCGAGAGAAACTATAGCAGAGGAAGAAGAGAGAGGAGGAAACAGACTATGAGAGTGGTAAAAGGAGGGAAAGAGAAAGAAAGAAGCCCTATTAAAAGAAATGACACCGTCACGGTTCACTGAGCGCCTGCACTGGGCGGCAGTACCCCTGTGCTTAATGCTCTCTGGCTGTCAGCGCCACAGTCAGCAGCACTGCCTGGCTGCTCCCAGGGGGGAAGCTGTGTTGGTCTATGCTCTCGATTAACTCTGCCGCTTATTAGAATAGATACTGGGAAAGGACTCAGCCAACCAAAGAGCAGATCCGATAGAGTGCAGACGTGGCACACTGTAATCATAATGTGAAGTGTAATTTTGAGAGGTTCTTCAGCAAGTCAGATCTGAGGTTTAGATACGGCGGCGGCGCCATCAGATTCTTTGATTACACCCTGCCTTATGCATATTGGTTTTGACTGATACACAGAGGCTTTTTAAATTTTAATTGTCATCGCAATCATTTTCCTTGGATGAGTGAGACAGAGGAGGATGTGGAAAACTGTGTGCACTTGCATCGGGAAGAATTCAGGACCATGTGTTGCGGCTCTGAAAGCACAAGTCTCTCTCATATTCCAGTGAGCACCCCGGGGATTCAGGTACCGCTGAAAGAACTGTCAAAGGAAGTTTTGAGAAACAGCTGAAATTATAGCTTTCATCCACACGCAAAGCGGATAAAGGTGCCTGAAATTGGTTCTTTTCAAAACGGTACAAAGAAAGGTCACTGCGTTGGCGAAATGTGACGAGGAGTACTGTTTATTAGTATGTGGCTGTTTTTTTCTTCTTGTCTTAGAGGAGGCATAAATTTACCTAAGCGGTGACCTTCTCCTAAGTTTATAGATATTTAAAATAGCCAGAACTAAACTCTGCTTTTGTGCACAAGAGGAGACGGAGGGACGGTACAAGCGAGAGAATGTGTGATCTCATCCAGGAGATATAAAGATGTGAGGCGAAGGCTGGGAAAGGCTGACTCTGGCGCACTAAGTTGCCATATTAGCATTTCAGAGGGAATAGTAGAGGAATCAGCTAGGAAACAAAAAGGCTGGATCAGCACTGACTGACAGAACCAAGGACTAATGTTCAGTGGGAGAGAAAAAAACCCCTCCTCCCTCTTCTCTTTCTCCGTCTGCTTTTCCTTCCAGCTCCGCTCAGCCAGAACACCAGCTAAAGATGAATGACTGTCAGGCTTTCATTGTGTATGGTCCTGTTTAGCTGGAATCACTGTTGGTCCAAAGACTTCATATTTCCACACGTTCACTGCCATTATTGTTGTTATAAAACCAAAAATATATACAATTTCAATTTCAGCAGTTTGTGTTTACATAGTGATCCTTTGCATGACCAACATGGAAACAAAAACTACATGAAATACAATTTTAGATACTTGTACTTAAGATTTTTTTTTAATTTGAGGTAACTTTATAGTTCTGCTCCACTGAAAATATTTTGCTTTTTAAACCACTACATTTATCTGATAGTTACAGTGTCTTTGCAGATTAAGATTTTGCACACAAAACATATGGTCATCCTTTTGATGCATTATGTGCAGGATGGTCTTGACTCAACCTGGAGGGGCTAATTCCTTGGCTATTATTAAAGAAATCAATATGTGACACAAAATATTGATTTAATAATGATTTTATTGCTTCCACTAAGCATCGATGATCCGAACTGAGTCCACTGCAGTGGTCTATTATTCATAGCAGCGGTCTGCTATACACTGAATTACAATGTTCGTTTACGGGGTAGAACACCCTGTGTCACAAATATAAAATGAAATGGTGCTGAGCAAATGCTGCCTCAATTGGTTCATTTCTGGCCACCAAAAAAAGTCCCACCAAAAAAATCTGCATTAGTTTAACTTTACATTATATTTAAAATATTTTCACTGCCTCACCTTGCCATCAGGCAGCCATCTCTGACAGGGAACTGAAGCTTTTATCTCAAAGCCACCAAGACCCTTTGACCAGGACAGAAATATTACTTCGTAGAACACTGGAGTTGAGGGTGTACAGCTGCCTTGATCAGTTAGTGTTTAAGACAAAGCAGAGAAAATATTCCCAATACAGCTTACAATATATCTTGTATTCATTCATTCATTCATTCATTCATTCATTTTCTGTATCCCAGCTGACACTGGGTGAGAGGCAGGGTTCACCCTGGACAGGTCGCCAGACTATCACAGGGCTGACACATAGAGACAGACAACCATTCACACTCACATTCACACCTACGGCCAATTTAGAGTCACCAATTAACCTGCATGTCTTTGGACTGTGGGAGGAAGCCGGAGTACCCGGAGAAAACCAACGCTGACACTGGGAGAACATGTAGACTCCGCACAGAGGGGCTCCCCCACCGCGGGTTTGAACCAGGAACCCTCTTGCTGTGTGGCGACAATGCTAACCACTGCCTCACCATGCTGTAATATTAATTTTTTAGATAGCTAAAATACGTTTTGCGGCATCCCCCATTCACAGCATTATATCGCTTAACTTCCGTGAGAGTAGATCTGGTTTATCAAAGACACTGGTAAAGCAACACAGTATATAAGATAAGCACGACAGAAACGTCAGATAGGCCCGGCCACCGTGTTTAACTGCATATCTCCAAACATATCAGTTACGGCGGAAAATGACAACACAAATAAACAAGTTTGCTGCTTTCACATATCTCTGCAAACAACAGTCACTGTCAGCTATACAACTGGCAATTGATTTGCCAGTTGTATAGTGATTGTTGTTGTTAGCGTGGCGTCACGGGGATTTGGTCTACTGAGAAATAACAGACCGTAGAATGCTGCAATTGACCATTTACAATTGAATATTCAGCAAAACCGTGTAATAACCATCATTAATTGTTTACATTAGCTCCACCTTGACCAGCTACATCATTAAAATGCTTCATGTTGATGCATCAGTGATAATAATCCAATATTATGACACTGAAAATAGGTCATTTTGCTTCATGACTACTTTTGCTTTCGGTGCTTTAAGTACAGTTTTGCTGTAATTTTACTGTATTTGACTTGCTCTTACAATACTCTGCTCTAACAGAGTGTTTTCACATTGTGGTATGATCACTCCTTTCACTTAAATAAAAGATCTAAATTCCTTTTCCACCACTGCCAATGATAAAATGAAACAGGACAGGCTTCCTTTGTTCATGAAAGGCTTGTGTTTGAAAGCGTTTTCATTTGATGCCATTACTTACTTCACGTTGCCATATCAACTGTTCTGTGCTTTTTCCTTACAGAAATGAAAATCAGTCTTTGCACGCCAAGAGGACATGCCACAGAAAGAAAGTCACTGTCTATGTTTGTTTGCACAGCTATTTACTGTAGGTGTCTCTGTACAGTTTATGCGCATGTTTGCAGATGTATTACTGGCTGGAACACACTGTTCTGTTCCCTGGCGTGTGTAATGTGGCTTCAGGAGCTGCCCTGGCGCTAAGACGGTCCAGTCGTCCCCTCCTTCTGTCAGATTTCCTTGAAGCAGAGCAGGGCATAGGGGTCCCGGCTGCTACCCTGTCAGCTTGACCTGCTTTAAAACGCCATCATCATCAGAGGAAAAGAGCCTTGAAATGGCTGTTAGTGCTGAGCTCCGGCTTCCCATTCACAACCCTCTGAAAGCCCCACTCACCGCAACCTGATAACAGCTCCAGGTGTCTGGATGCCGTCCAAATAGCTGCCTATAGTCTTCACTCGGTTAGAATGGCTCGGTCCTAGCGCGCATGTTTTCACTGTCTCCCTCATCTCCTTTCCCCCCCTCTCCTCTTTCATTCTCACTCTTTCTCCCTCTTTCACACATCCACACATCTCCCCTACGCCTGCTCCCCCCTGCCAGGGAAATCTTTGTTAAAGCCTTCTTTAAACGACGATTCTGCATTGATAAACATGGTTACCGAGTTCCTTGGCAAAGTCCCTTCGGCCTGTGTAGTCCACACTTCAGTGCCTTTCAGCACCAGTTAAACTGTACGCTGAGATGGGAGTCATATTTACTGCAGTCAGCAGGTTTATTATGGCTTATATTGCTTTGCTAGCTGCTGTTTCCATATGATTTTTTTTTTGTAATGTGACATCTCTTGGGATAGTTTGTATAAGGCAAGGTAAAACCATTAAAGTTCTTTTTTTTTTGCTATTTTATGGCCTTTGTGCATTATTCATACGCTACAGGTCATTCTGGGTAAATTACTTTGGGGCATCCCTGTTCTCATATTGAACCTGCAGGATGCATTTATTTCCCTTGTTTTTGCTCCACGTCAAGCACAGCACAACGTTTTGTTGCAATGTGAGATTCTGGATTAGATAACCTGTCCTTGAGGCAATGGGTCTTGGGGCAGAAGTAATCCTTACAACTATTTTCCCCTTCTTCTATTCCCATACTGCGGTTGTGTAAGTGGTCAAACACTAACTCCCTCCATATCCCGCTGGAAAACAGCAGTCACCAAAGTTCACTGGCTGAATTAAAACTTGCTCTCGTCTTTCCATCACCCCCGAGTACAATGCAAATGCTCAAAAGTTCTCCCTCCATTGAAATTATGTGACTGGAATGTGAGAGTGCTAGTTTGACCCAGTTTCTCTATTATCACAAAATGTTGAACATGCAAAAATGGGAAGATGAGCCTTAAAATGAGAAGACCCAGTGTATCCTCCAGGCATATGGCTGGAATGAAATCCACCCAACCCAGGCAATCTGTTTGCCAGGGAAGGAGACATTCAAGTCTTTTTGATATATTCATGTTCCACTCGTCCACTGAGCACCTGCCTTCATCTCGTCCTTGCCTTCACTTGCTTCTTGGCTTCCTGTGTGGATGGCTCCTGTCCCACGGGCCCTCTGGCACTCCAGGTAATGGAATCATGAGGCAAGTATCAGTTAGACATAGAGGATGTGAGCGTCTCTTCTCAGTGTGACTAAAGAGTCTGATGAGTCGTGTCCTCTGCTTCCTGTCAAATCATAACCCCCACACTGTCATCATCCCTGACCAGGAGGACACCTTCAGCTGGTGGATGAGCTGATAAGGTAATGTCATTACCTATCTGATGATGTTCCCACAGAAATAACACATTTTTCAAATTTAAAACAGCTGCCGGCTTTTTAATTTTGGACTATCAGTTCTCCCTGCCTGCGGTACAATTAGGAAGTGATTTAATAGTGCAATTAAAATACTGTCAAGGGTTTTCAGTTGTGTTTGCATTTGAACGCTGTTATTGGCAGCCTAAAAGGCAGTCAGTGCTTATTTTGGATGAGATTCTGCTGTTGTACAGCTGGGAGAAACTGGCATCTAATTATACTGGTGGTGAATTGACCATTCACTAAACCACTCCCCATAACAGTGACTGTCCAGTTATAATCTAGCAACCATATATTTAGGCAGGGCAGGTCTGTCAGTCTTTGAATCTCTCCACATCTTAAAGCAGTGTGCAGGGGACTTGCAGTAACAGCGATATTCTGCATCTAAAGAACCCGGGGGGGACTTTTTTTTTAGCTTTTGCAAAACCAAAAACACAAGAGCAAATGTGTAAGCACTAGATTACCATATCAAACATAAAGCTGTACATGTTAGCATGTATGGCAAACAAGCTTACTGCAGTGTTACTTCCAAGGGAAAGGTAGCTAACTTCTTTTTGTGGGAGTTGCAGATTATGTTTCAAAGTATTTCTCCTTTGAATGGAAACTGTACCTAGGTGCTACAATGCATAAACTGTATAAAAGAAGCGCACGTAGCCTTCGTGTCTGAAAAGTGAAGCCAACGCGAAAGTGCCTTAAACCTGCATTGTTTCTAATGGCCAGCTGGGGGCGACTCCACTGGCTGCAAAAAGAAGTCCGATTTATAGAAGTCAATTAGAAAATGATCCTACTCCTCACTTGATTTATGACCTCAGTAAACATTTTCCTGATGAGTTTATGGTCTCGATTGCTTGTTTCAAGTCTTCCTTAATTGAGCATGATGTTCATTCTAGAAATTATGGTCCCATTTAGAGTAAAAGAGGTGATGCAGCAGAATATGCTTTAAGGCGTAGCTACCTTGTGACTAACAAGTTACTTCCATGGCGGTGTCCTTGGGTTCTCAGTCAGATCCACCCAGCCCCCAGGAAAGCCGTTCATTCTTACAGTAAATTTTTCCCAGTGGCTACTTGCAGTATTGCCACACACACACACAAAAAAAAGAAGCCATGCTGTAACAGACACGTCTGTAAAACTGTTTACAGGACACCTCAAGCTGCAAACAAGGTCAGTTATGAATCTATCTATTATGAATTTTTGAACCAGGTTTAATATTTATTAAACTTTTCTGGAGCCAAGAAAAGCAATTTAAAAATCTGTGAGGTCATCATAATTTAAAGTCTATGAGCCCAGCAGGAACTCATGGGCTTTGGAAAGCAGAGCTAGATGGTAAACAAACATGGCACCACACCGGTAAGGTAAGACAACACGTTTACATGTCGTTTTCTATATGTTCTCTGACATTTATCTTAACGATATGAGGCGGTCTTTGTGGAAAAAAAGCTTGTTTAGTGGACTAACTTTGCACTTGAAGGTTACCCGTTCA
>NC_065509.1:17862805-18009683 GCF_006386435.1 Epinephelus moara
ATTTCTTATCTAGGCCTAACCGCCATATCGATTTTTACTAAACTTGGTAGATATGTAGAACAGGACGCCTCAAGGTGACTGGAGAAATTTAACTCTAATTGGCAACTGGGTGGCGCTATAACAACAGAAAAATGCTTAAAAATGGTTAAAATGCGACCGATCGCTGTGGCTCCCCCTGTGGCTGAATGATTGTTTGTTTTTCTAATTTTTGGTATGACTAAGTCATGGTATGGTATGCTGTACATAAGGACGGAAACTGTCAGTGTGTCATTCTGTCAGCCAGTCATTCTGTCTGTCCCACGTTTTTCTACTCACTGACGTGGTCAATCTATGTGAAACTGCACATAGGCATTGAGGATTGGCATAGGTAGAAGGTGACAAAGCTACCAATGGGTATGGACTAGTCACTGTAAACTTCATATGTGTCATGTGATAATGGAAAGGTGTTGCAACAGTAACTGAGTCAGACAGGGCTAACCAACAGTGAATTAATTCAACACATGAAGCATTATGTGCCAAACAAGTATTCAAAGTGACAAACAGATGACAAGTTCTACCTGAGAAGTGAGATTTACTTTGGTGGAATTTCCAGTTATTAAGCTGAAAATCCAACATTTATGCTGAAGTAATGGATGGAGCTTAAGTTGTCAGAAGAAGATGGAAAGTCAATGCAGGCTAATAAAGATGTGCAAAAAGTCTAAAAATAACAAATCTCTGCCTGCACATTTCAGTGCATGCACACACACACACACACACTCACATTTTGCTTCCTGTGACGCCAGCTGTAGGTTTCAGCGTGCATTTCTGCTTCTGTTTATTCCCTCATCCCTCTCACTTATCTAACGCCTTTCACTGCAGATGGTGAAACACACAAACTGCAACCGTTTGAGTCATGTTTCATAAAGGCAAGCCAATTATTGAAAACATATTCTTTCACCCATTTGCTATGAATGACTTAAATTAAAGCGGTTTGGAGGCTAATTCACTTTGCATCATAGAAAATTTCTGTCTCAGGGTCCAATTTACAACAGGGAGTGTCGATGGAAGCTTAAGGCTTCCTTGCCGCAGTAGGAGGGTGGTATCATGATTAATTTAGGCTTGTTTTGTCAGCGCAGGAAGCTACAAAAAAGCTCATTACAATCAGCTGGGTTTTGTCACAGTCCGGGCTCCCTGTAATCTCCCATAGAGATGCAGAGCCATACAGCCTCCCTGAATATGCATTGATGATGATTGCATGATTTATGCATGAGCGTCATGGCACCTTAAGACCATCCCGCCCAATAGAAGTCCTTGAAATTCCGAGTTTTTGTCATCGTTCTCACAATGTTTGTTTTAGGCACTCGACTGCATCGCTCACTGGGCCATTCTTGAATGCGTCGGAACGCGTCTCAATGAGTGTTTAACGTGGAACCATAAGATAACAGTGGCTTGTTTGTTTGAATATTTACCAAATGCTTGTACAAAGCCATTAGGAAACATGTTGTAAGCTGTCATGTTGCCTTCAGACGACATTCAGTATTCAGTTTGTTGTATGTCTCTGTTTGACTTTGGGCTTTCGCTGACATTACCTGCAATTAGGCTGTCATAATTGCCTGACTTGCCAGCAATAGACCTGAATTAGGGCGGTGATTGATGGTTATATGAGAGTAGCAGGAGTGATGTGTGCACTGACCTTCCAGTGAGCTCATCTCATGAGGTTGTTGACCCTTCGATAAACGCAGACAAGGCCTCCCAGACAGCCTCAGTGTGTGTGGCTGTTGCAACGTGCCCTAGAGTTTTCCTGTTTGCGCTGATAGATGATGATGCACTGCTCTGCTTACTCCTCCTACCAAGTTTTCTCCACAGTCACTGCATTTTACAACAACTACCTGACCCTGGACTGTGCAGCGCTGGATTAAGCCTTCAGATTTCTTATTTAAAATGCTCAGTTTGAATAAAAGTACAACCTTCAAATTCTCTTTGAAGCACAGTGCAACAAAGTTTACTTAACCATCAAAGTAAAAGTACATAGTCGTATCATATTATCAGATCATTATTAATGATGCATTAATGTGTAAGCAGAATTTTGTTCCAGGTGGTCAAGGTATTTTTACTTTTTAAATTTTTCAGATTTTTACTATATTAATTTTTGCAGTATAAACCATAACAATACAGCATTTTTTTAATGACCAACTGTGTAAAATACAAACAGAACAAAAAGTAAATTTAAAAAAAATAGAATGTAAACAACTGTAAAACTACAATTAGATTTACAATTAAACAATACAGTTTTTTAAAACTATAATAATAATCATAAATCTTCATCATAAAATAAAAGGAAACATACATAACTTTGTACTGGCCATAGACATTTATTCAAATATAACACACTCAGGTAATCACAGATGGTCTAATATCTGAATGCAGCATATTTTCAAAGTAATACTACATATATGGTTTGTGTCTAAAACCTTCCTTTGCACATATTTATCCTGCCAGAGAAATGCAGTGGATTAAAAATGTAATATTTCTGTATGAAATTTAAAATAAAATAAATTTATATTAAATTAAATTAAATTGAATTGAATTTAACTGAACTGAATGAAATGAAAATAAATTAAATCAAATTAAATTGAACTGAATTTAATTAAATTAGATAAAATAAAATAAAATAAAATAAAATAAATTTAAACTGAACACATTCTTCATTTTGTGTATGCACTTAATAACTTTAAACCACTGTGTGTGTGTGTGTGTGTGTGTGAGCTCATAGGGTCTGAATGCTGACCATAAAAATGATGCAGTATTTACACATTGTCCTTTCAAGGCTGTTTTAAAAGTGCTTTGACATGACCGAGGCCAAGTCCCTCCAGAGCAACTGGCCTAATGATTAAATAAGTAACCTATGTGGCTATGCACAGGCTGCTTTTCACTTTCATATTTTATTGGTTTATTATAAAGTCATATCAGGTCAGGTCTGAATGTCTTTGTTGCCTCAAGTCAAGTCGATATCATAGTGTGTAAAGTCTCACAGCAGTGGGAGTTAGTCTGTGACTTAAAGATACAGTTGTTAACTTTCATAAAAAAAAAAAAAAGTCATATTTGCTGAAACTGTCATCGGATCCACATATCATAGTCATGAGAGACAACATCTGTGAAATCATATTCCTCTGCCTCCTCGTAGGGCTTCTGATGGCATTTGCTAGAATCTGCCGTGGCTGAGGGAAAACAAGCAATCAGAGCCGAGGAGGCTGTCAGTCATGTCAATCACTGCTTGTGAACCGCAGTCAGATTGTTAAACAAGGCAGTGCTGATCAAATATGAATCAAGATTCAGTGACTGCGCTGCCTATTTCTCATCTCAAAAGCAAATATTTTAGTGTACTGTTTAACTGTAAAATGAGAAGGTTTGAGAATGAGACTGTTTCCAACATGGCGGCCAGGTCACAAACGTTCTCACTTTACAGTTAATCTGTACACTGAAATATATTTCTGAGAACATTTGAGGGGAGAAATAGGTTATGAAGTAACAGAATCTTGATTCATATGTGATCAGCGCTGCCTAATTTGACAGCTTGACCTGAGTCCACAAGCAGCAAGTTGACAACCACCCCAGAGACTTCTCAGCTGATTGGTTGTCTTTGTTCAGTCGTGGTGAAGTCTGCCAAGGGACACTTTTAACAAATATGACAAAACTATCAACCATAGCTTTGACGCTATACTGGTTAATATCTTTATATCAACTACGGACCGTGACTGTGTGTTTTCTGAAAGGGTCACTTGATGAACAAACAGATCTTTATCACTTTGCAGTTTCCCACAGCTCAGAGGTTTTCGTATTGTTCCGCTCAGTGTTTCTTGTTTTGGTTTACTCTTATCACTCATCAACCTTGCTTACATCTCATATCAGCTGGGCAGTGAGGCGTCCAGTCGGTTTTGTTGTTTTGAGAAATGATAAACCAACTGTGCTCTACCTGCCCAGTACCAAACAGCAGACAGACAAAGTTAGCCACTAGCTGGTAAACATAGTTGAGTATTTACCGTTAGCAGCTGAGGATGCAGATTTTTATCTCAGGAGTTGGTGGAGACCGAAAACAGATAATAAAAAAAAGTGAATATCAGACTTACATTTATCAGTTGACCAGCCACAGGGCTCCAAATGAATGCTGATGTTGCTCCATGTCTGCTGGATGCTAACACGTTCATCATATCAACTTTGAAGGTGATAATATGTCAGTTTTTGTGTTTACAGCTTGTTGTGCTGCCTCCAAGTGGCCCAAAAAATCAAATTAATTAATGTATATTTAAGTCTTGTGAGCGTCTCTCTGGTGAACGTGTGCACCTCTTTGTTTCTGTCCACACTCTGTGGAGGAATAAACGAGGAGACTCAAGTGGACAGACTCATAAGTCACCGACAGATTACTGACCGTTGACTATAGCGATTGACAGCTCACTCCCAGCTCGGGATGAATGATGGAGGGAGGCTCTCCTAACATCTCTGAGAAAACTCTGCCTCTCAGGTAGCGTTCCCTCCAGTCCAAGAGGAGGCTGTGTCGCTCCGTTAGCCGATTAGCAGCAACACTAAAAAAGTACAAACCAATCTTGAGCCTTTGATGTCCCTTTGCATAGCAGCTCTCTCTCTCTCTCTCTCTCTCTCTCTCTCTCTCTCTCTCTCTCTCTCTCTCACCGCAGACTGCAACCATATTTTCCCTCCCGCCCATTCCTCCCCTCCCACTCTCACTTTGCTCTCCAACTTTCTTCTTTCCCCCACTCTCTCATCTCCCTCTGCTGAGCCAGATCTCTTCCATATTCCTTTTGCTCAGGTCCGCAGGCTGAGACAGACTTATTTAACAAGTGCCTGGCAGGCTGGGCGGTGGATGTGGCAGCTGTGGGAAAGAAGTTGATGTGGCCCTCTCTACCACAGGAGAGTGAATCCCAGGGAGGGAGTCTCCAGATGGGCTCGGTTTGAAGCAGTTCACCCCTGGTTCCCCTAGATGAGCCCCATACGGGATAACGCTGCATATCTGAATACTAAATGCAGATTGAGTGAAATTAATTACCTGGCTGCATTTAGGTCTTTATTTACATACCGCACCTGGTACTCTTTTTCAGAGTTTGTAGTATTTAAACTACATTTCTCATCTACGGTGCGCCAAAGTGGATGTCGTGTGTTTTTTTAGTAATGCCCACAAGAAAGTGACCTCTGTCACCGCGCATTCACTATGTGTGACAGATGCTTTGATCTATTCCTGCTTCAATGCTTCTCTCTCCTCCGACTTGTACAGGCTGCTGGTATTCTCCCTGCGTGCCTCTGTGCTGACACTGCTTTCCTCTGCATCCCATTGATTCAGGAGCCCTGAGTGATAGATGGGTTTAATAAAGCAAGGTGCAGTCCCCCCAAATAAATGAGCAAACGCAGGATTTATTACCAACATCTGCATTTTAAGGGGAGTAAACAGGGCCTTAGCTGGGAAACACAGTTTCATGATACTCCCACAACCCAAAGTCTGCGCCAGAAACACTTGGGCATGCACACAGCTGTGCACGTAGACACACTAACATGCCTACTACACACACACACACTTCCAATCACTGCCTTTTCCCGTTCCTTGTCCTTCATTCTCTCTGTCACTTAATTCTGACATCTTTTGCTATTCATCTTTCTCCTTCAATAAAAGGAGACCTTGGTTTGCCGAAGATCTTTTTGGCATCTCTCTTCTTCTCAGTTACTCACGTTCCTCAGTCTTTTTTTGTCTTTTGTCTTTTCACTTTTATTCTGACAGACATTCCCTCCTTTTGAAGCTGCATAGCGGTTTCTCTTTGAACCAAAGTGCTCATCACTAGTTTGTCAGCATATATAATGGTCTTTTTGTCATAAACAGCAGCACATTTTATTTGCCCTCTCCTTTTTATTTTTTTTGCCATGACAGTGCTACAGGCTGCTTAGTGGTGGTGATTTATCCATGCGCGGTGCCAGTGGAGCTAAATCTCTACTCCCCTTGGCACTGAAACAGTAGTGTGCATGGTTTAATTTCAGCTCTGAAAGACTGTCGTGCTGCAGTGATAACGCGGGCCTGTTTGCCAGTGATTGGACTAATTAATAGGCTCACAGATGATTCGCGGCTGTCTTACCCAGTCACTGTGGAGGAGGGCGAAAAAAGGAGAGGGGGAAAAAAGAGAGAGGGCAAAAGTAAAGTAGCTTGACCCGTGAACTTCAGAGCCTCTTAAGAAACGGCAGGTTCACTCATTAACTTTCATGTGCATGAAAAAGAGATTAAGCTATAAGACGCCACAAAATCTCACCCGCACATGACTGCAGTTTTCTCCCAAAGTATGTTTGTTTATTAATGACGGCATTTTGACCACTCAGTCGATAATTACAAACACATTTAGCAGCTATTTCACGAGGCTCACGCACTTTTTCATTTTCCCCTGCTTACTCCCCGCTGCTGCTTGCAAATCTGATACCCTGAAAGGTTTGTGCAGGACTTTGTCCCTCCCTCTCTCCCTTTCTGTCTCACTGCAGATGACCCACTAAAGCTTTATACAATGAGTGCTACTCTGATAGCTATCCCTCTGTGTAATTACAGACCGAGCTGTGACTAAATGAAAGAAGTGGTGTGTTTACCACACATGCATTAGTCAACAATATGTTTCATGAGGGGGGAGAGCTATTTGTGCACTGACTTGACTGCTGACAATGATGAATGACTGCAGTGTAAAGCAGCTGAGCAATTTGTCCCCAAACCTTAAGTCTGGAATTTAAGTGTCAGCCTAAATTGTATGTATATATACACACACGTGCACTTTGTAACTCAATAGACTTGTTTGTCACACACATGCTCCCTGTCTGTTCTCATGTGTGAAGCTCTATACATCAAGTGCATAATAAAAAAGGAATGTATTCACTTCAAAGAATTACTGTTTAAACAAAGCCAGCAGCGGGGGTGACACTGTTTTAACAGAGGGCGCCATACAGCAGCGAGAGCTCCTCAAATGTGTGGTGCAAAGTGCTTCACACTCATTTGATTAACCCAGTTTATCCAGTGTAAAGGCACAGCATGGGCGTAATGTGCAACAATGCAAGTACAGATGTCTTCAATTTAACCTCGCTTGTGAGACACATGTGAATCTCTGCAGTGGCTGGCGATGGTAGCAAGTTTGTGTGGATGTTTGTAGATTGTTCTGGTGTTTTTGTAGCAGGCTCACCTGACACACTGCGCTAATTTAAGGAGGGCCTGGCCCATATCTCCACATGTAGAGCCACTGGACTATTAATGAAGCTGATTGCATAAATCATCACTCGCCCTGCTGCCTCATGTTTTACTGCTATCTGTATTACAGGGGGCCATCAATGTTTTAAATGTAATCCTCTTCATCCTGTCAGATACAAAACCTTTTCTCTGTTAACAACCTCCATAAATGTCTGCCTCAAATTAAATCATTTCGTTTTTGTGGGAGTGGGTCATTGCATTTTTTGAGAGGGCCAGAAATTTACATATGGAGAAAACAAGTGTCTGTACACTTACGTTTAATTTAGAAACACTATTTAACGGCCCTTTCAGACATGCACCACGCTATGTAAATGTGATAAGTCAACCCCCGCACACCACTTTTACATAACAGTCTGGACAACAATACAGCAGACTTTGCAGGAATTCAAGGCCCCTTTTGGAGAAGAAAAAAACGAAGATTGAAATGTCGGTGCAATTTGACAGGTATTTGGATTATAATTTTGATACATCTGTACGCATGCATCTCTGTTAAACAAACCTTTGTCTTATAGACATGTCTGATAATTGTGTTGTGACCTTGCCTTAACTTGAGCGTTAACAATGTTAATAAATAAAGGCTGATGGCCGTTATGTCCCTTCAGCCTTCCCCCGTCCAAGTGGATGACTAACAAAGCGGTTGCTCGTTGCTTCTCCTGACATCTATATTTGATTGAATCATTGGGTATCAGGCTAAGCGTTTTCTGTAAATAACCTACCTGTTAATAGCCACGTTAGCTATCCATCAGTAGTAACCATCACCAGCATCATTTAGCAATTTACCATACTGACAGTGAGTATTTACCTATCTCAAGTGCCTAAAGTCTGTGTGAAAGCCTCAGTTAACTGGCACAACAGCTTTTTGGCATTTTCTCATTTGTGTCCTTGGGACTGCGCTTTTGTTTTCCCTTAAAAGTTGGCGATGACGCAATGCTGGTCTGGTCTATAGCTTGGAGTCAATGCCCTTCTATCCTCTACCCTTTTTAGGACAGAGCAAATTGGAGATCAGTGTTCTTTAATTTATAGTTGATGCAACCAACTACGCAGCAACTCTATGGATTTTACCGATAATTGAAACCAGTTTGATAAGAGTAGAAATTTGGAGACATGTTTATGCTGTTTCTGTCTACGCAGGATGCTGGACTTTTTTTTTTACTCCAAAAGAAGACATGACGATAAGAGCTTACTCTAGATCAGTGGTTCCCAGCTGGTCCAGCCACTGGGTTCTGATTTCTCCTTACTCATTAGGTCAAGGTCCACACACTCAGCGGCATGCTTTTGTTTGGCCATGTCATTGAGCTAGTTTGCTGTTTCTGTTAAGTAATTGTCCGTTAGCAACTTACTTACAACAGGAAACAGCACTTCAAAATAAAAGTCCTTTCTCTGCCAAAAATCACCATCTTGTTGACAAATTTCAAGGAGACGTAACAAAAGGTCAAAGTTGGACAAGGTATGTTCTATACTAGCTAACATGCAAGCTAAATTTCTAGTTCAGCACTTACCTGTTGATAAGAGGCAGATGATCTGCCAGACTTCACTTCACTAGTCTCAATTAATTGCAGGGAAAGTGATAATAAGAGCCAGATGCTGTAGATCACTAAGAAAGTGTGAGGAACCACATCACCTTGAGGTATATATATGTAAATAGCTAAAGTTAAAATGTGTTCCTGTTAAGCAGGTGTTTCTCTTTTCCTACCTAAGCTCAAAAGGTATTTGTTGTCCGTAGCAACAGTGGCTTTACAATTTAATATGAACCACAGCACACTGGCATGATTATCAATGTAAAAAAAATAATGCATTACATTTATAAATGTAAAGCTTCATGAGTTCATAGATGCCTATGTAGTGTGATGCTAACTACATACTCGGGATATAGCATGTACATCTGTGTTGTGCCAGTCATGAAACTGACACATATGTTTTTATCTGTGTTTAAAATGATTTATATTATTTTAATAAAGTTATGAAATATATGAACATGTTGACATCACTTTCCCCAGATCACTTAAACTACAAGCATACCACCTCAGGTGACAGCGTATCAATGCTCCTGTGCTGCTGAAAGGTGTTTGTGCCATTTGGTTGCTTTACTACCAACAAAAGTAATTTAATAGAGTTGCAAAACAGATTACAGCAGTTCCATGAAGTTGTCCAAGTTGTTGGGCACAACTAATCACAATACTTTGCCATGTGGCCTCTATTGCTATCACAATCTTTTTGGGTTTTGCTGCACAGTACAAGTAGCCACTGTAGCATTTAGCTACATACAACACTGGCATGGCATTATACCATTTCTCTCAGCTCATTAAAAAAGCACAAGTCTTTGTCACAGTTCTGCATTCCTGGTCACCTGCTCTTTTCTGAATGCACAGTCACTTAGCCCTAGTCATTTTCCACTCATCCCGCCTCTCTCCTACACACTCCTACCTGCCAGCCAATCACCTGGCTATACTTTTCCCGCTCCTGCCTGTCCACCACACCCACCTCATCAAGTCAACTCAGCTCACCGGATCCTCATTACTAGCTAGTATATATACCCCAGCCTCTCAGTCACTCATTGCCAGATTGCTCTTGCCTCTCATGCAGGACTCTCCGGCACTTTATTCCAGACTGATTTCCCGTTACCGACCCTACCTGACTCTGACCTGCCCACTTCCTCTGATTCACACATCAGCCTTCTGCTTCCGAATTTGAGACCTGCCAACGACACTACAGTGTGAGTACTCCTGTCTGCTTACCTGTAGCTTCCTGTGATCCAGACACTTTCACTGTGTCGCCACACTCTCCATTGTGTATGCGTCCTGTGAGTGGTTACTTGCTGCCTTCCCGGCCCTCATCTTGGCCTTGACCTATTTTCTGCATGTCCCCTGCCTGGTTCATCTGCTTGGACTGTCAATTTCCCTGGTTCCAGATCTTCTGCCTCGACAACTACATCCCATGCTTGCTCCTTCACGGTACTGTCACCTGTTATTAAACTAAACCTTGTTTGTTGTTGGGCAAACGTCACCGCTCATTCACACGCCTCTCGGCCTGGTTCGGCCTATTAAACCAGCTGTTCTGCCAAGGACTTTTTGGAGAGACTTAGCTAGAGTGTTGAACTGTGTTGTGAGCTGTTTTCTTGCCCTGCCCTGCACCTGCTGAGTTGTGACATTAAATGTCATTGCCAGCTGCTCCTGTCTTTATGTCCTAATACAACCCGTTACAGTCATTTAGGAATAGTTTAGAAATGTCTTGAATAGCAACAAATCAAGAGAAAATCCTTCCCAACTGCAGAGCACTCCCCGTTGTGTCTGCCATGTTGGAGTAAACAAACACAGGCCTCAGATATATCACACAAGGATTGCAGGTCTTACCGCAACAATCCTGTCACCTGTCATGTCTGAATAAAGTCTTAAGGATGTGTTATGTAAATGTCACCTATGTCTGAATGACAAGCCGTCACTTCAACAAAGAAATGATGCAGCAATGTCACCTATGTCATGTCTGTGAAAGGCCAATGATAGAGCCTAGCTTTCAGTCAACTCCATCTGGACCACAGTCCGAAGTCAACACTTGCCAAGTGCCAAATGTGGGTAGATTCTCCTTTTGGCGAGTAAATCTCGGAACGTTGCCACGTTGGTAGGTAAATGTTTGTACCAAAATAGTGAAGCAGTAAAAAGCTATGCTGAGAGTGTCTCCCGTATTTTGGTGAAATTTAGGGCAGAGACACTGTCATAGACACACACACGGACACACAAACATCTAAACAGCGCATCTACCACAAAACTAACCGTCTCGAGCACTTCTAGTTCTGCATCACTGTTTGCAGTACAAGACATCAGCTGATCCGCTGAAGTATCACTTGCTTCTTGACTGCAAAGAAGTGGATGATTGCGGTACAGATTAAGGAGTCTGATGAGATGGCTTAAGTCGATTAAAATCCTTAAGCATCCAGTAGGTTCATAAAACCTTTACGTTTACTTTACTCTAAAGTACAATTAAAAGCAAATACTTCTGTAGAATTGAGCTGAAGACTTCTTGAGTTGTATTCAGGCTTGAATTAATTAACCACTGATCAATACATTAAAAGAATTTTGCTTAGGACTTTACTCTGGCCTCTTCTTCAAGTTTGTATTCAACATAATACCTTGTCTTCTTAATGAAATGAAGCCTACTGAGACGAATGTGTGTGTTATACAAGCCAATTTATTATTATCACTGTTGGCCGGGAAAACAGTGGTTGGTCATTGGATTTCTTTATCTACTACTCCCCTTGGCTGGTGAGTCAAAAAGAGAGATACTGATCGGGGCAAAAGGTAATCTCATAGATGGTATTGCAACCCACTTCCCAGAACCTGTACATGGAAACTTAACAACTTAAAGGCACAAATACATGTTGATTTTGTCTGTCGTGGTATTATGATCCTCATTTTTCATATTAAAACAAACTTACTTTTCACGGTGTGGACTGTCAAAGTATTAAATGTCTTTCTTTTACCTTGAGCTCTCAAAAGGTCAATTTCCTGGGATCATGAAACATATGGGTGACAAGACCACTGCAGAACTTGCCGTGCGTCTGTCACAACCAGCCGAGCCTGACCCAGGTCCGAAGTGCCATCAGGGGAAGAAGAGTGCAGTCAGCCCCAACCTAACACCAAGCCCTCCCAGTGGGGTGAGCAGTGTGCAATGCTACCTTAACTACATAACATCGTTTCTCTGCATGGACCTCTGGGGGTCAAAATCATTGTGTATTCCTGAGCTGCTGGTTCAGGGTTGCTTGGGGGAGTCCGAGAGCACAGCGGCGTGTTAGCAAGCAGTCGGTGTGCGCCTGTAAATGATTCATATTGTACAGGCAGGCACGCTCGTGCTGGTGCTGATTTTAAAGCAGCAGCTGAATGATGTCCTCTAACTCAAGGTCTGGGGTCCCTGAGCAGACATTACGCCTCAGGTTAGTCCTATTAATGAGGAAGAGGTGCCCCTCCCCTCTGTGATGTTGTTCACATATGTTTCAGGAGATTTTTGATGAAATGTGGCATTGGGGGGCCATTAGTCCAGGCATGCTCAAGTCACTGCAAAGCGGATGGTAATCTGCTGTGGGACAGTCTGTGCTGGAACCATTCCCCCAGTGGGAATGTGTCAATCTACCAGCAGTGAATTGAACACCTCTCATACTTTACAGTCCTCCCTTTCTCCCTTCTCTGGGGGCTCATTCTCTCATCTCCCCCTAATCTCAATCCCTCCTTCTCCCTTTCTTTCTCCTACCTCCCAAGCTTGTATTTTACCTCAGTCAATCCCCAAGAAGATGAAGTGGCAGGATAAGGTCGTGGCATCTGTAAAGGCTCTCAATGGGGCTTAATGAATACCATTAATTCAATCGAGGGACTTGTTTGGATGGCCATGGCCTTTGTCCAGTCATGATTAAGCGATGCTATCAGTTATCAATTGTAATGAGCTTTTGTGGTCGTGGGAGACGGGTGCCAGCTGGTGAAATAATAACATCTTGGTCTGAAGATAGTGAGTATAAGGCCAGACACCTATCTTATCCCGACCTAATGATATGATGTGTGGGAGGTAGTATGGGCATACAGTACTGATCTGATGGAAACATTAGCACACTGATGCCTTTTGTAGGAGGATAGTGATTATGATTTTTCATTTGACAGTCTGTCTTGTTGAAATCACATGAGTTAATTTCCTTAAAGCAACTGTGGTCAGTATTTTATGTCACTCATGGATCGAATTACTATGTGTGACGAGAATAGGTTCGCTTATAAAGAGAACTGACCCTTCGCTAAGCCCCACCCCCCGCCCCCTTGGTTACTGTTGTCAAGTCTGTCAAGCTTTCATACTTTGCATTTTCAACAATACCAGTGAGAGAGATATATTTTGAAGAGAGTAATTTCTGGAATAGTAGTTCTAAAATACTAAAGAGAAGTCGACAGGAAGGACTGCAATATACATTAGAGAGCCACACTCAAAATATAATTTGTTGGCAGGATATTGTGAATGAAGAAGGTCCCAGTGTAAGCATCAGGCGCTCCACATCTTGACAGTTCACATGAAGGATCAACATTGGAGCAACAATGTTCTTTCACAGCAGTGTGTGTTAGTAAATCTTTTTATTTCAAGCTAATGTTTAGTTATGACTCCATAGCTTTTATCATCTAATAGCCATTACCATGCCGGGAGGTAACAGGGAAGGCATTTTGTTATGAAGGCCATATTAAATCTCATAAAGCATTTCTTCTTTCAGTTTATCCAGGCACACACTGGTCAGTATCAAGCCTGTTCTCATCAGTGATGGCATACTGTGGCATAAAACATGACTGCCTCTGAAATGTAACGACTAAGGACTAGTAGCCTATGTTTAGTATCAGAATGCAACCATATCCTTTATTATGCCGCAGCAACCAACCATGTTTCTGTGAATTCCACTCAATTCAAGCCAAACATAAATTTACACTAACTCACCAATCTGTAGATCAAGGCTAATTTTATTTAACAGCCAACCCTCAAACATTCCTGGTGAAAACATCAATTACGGTGATTTAAAACTTGTCCTGGATACAGGCTGGATAGTGATACAATCACTAACTGCTAGCACAGCCACATTCAGTATCGCCAATCTTCTCTTGCACCAGTCCGTTTAAAAACACTTTTCTGTCCCTTTTGTTAATGTCGCTTTGTTAAGGCTGAAGTTCTTTTTGCTTTAAAAATCCAATTTTGCAAAATCGCGGAGATGGAGATGTCCACAGCCGCTGCCATAGTAACACTGATGTTGACATATGTTAGCTACAATGAGTTGTGACGTAGTGACATGCATACCAGTATTTCCAGTGTGGAATTTGGATAATATGTTTCATACGTAATAAAGGGCATTTCTTTCAAGGACACATATTTACATAAAAAGGCACAGAAGAGTTCTGCTTTTTGGCAGCAATGCTGTAGAATACAGGATCAAAGTGCACATGCCTTACTTGATTTTTTGGCTGGCATTTACAGTGAATGGGGATTAAAAGCACTGCCTTTGTCTCGATTATTTTTGACTAGATGATGCACACCTGCTATTTCTCATTGTAACGTCTAATTAACTATTTAATTAATACACAATGCAAGATCGAAATCACAAGAATAAACAGTATTATTAAAAAAAATTATTTCATGAAATATCATTGGTTTAGAGAATGTGATTTACAAGAGAGTCAGGGTAGGCGCTGCCTATCTCACCTACCCTGACAACATGTCACTGCTACGAGTCGATAGGTTTTAGCCCAAAACTAAATTATCCAGATTTTCCATTCATTTAAAGTGAAAACAGCCTCAGCAGCCTACAGACATGGCAGTGGTAGGCCACTAATCTGCTTGTCTAACCCCCAAATTCCACCAGATGCGTGTGGGTTGCGTCTACGCTCCGGAACGGCAGTGGAGCCAATATGTTTCAATTCTAGTCAATGTGTGTGCTTCCGCCGGCTTTCGCTGTGCTGCGTTCCGGCTCTGACACAGCTGCGGCGCTCTGGAGCCCTCCGCAACAGATACGCAGGACTTCTATTTTTGCGGGACGCCGGAGCACAACACAGCAATTCAGCACAGAGCAGATCGTGCGGGGCAGGAAGTCGTGCACAGAAACAAAATAAAACATCCGGTTAATTTTCAAAATAAAATACACAGTGTTCACGGCAGATCATATTTCCCTGCACTACACCTTGAAAACGACATAATGGGCAGAGGCAGGCCTGAAGTCAACAGGTCAGAGGTTTTCAGACGTCATTTCACCCCGCTGACACCATGGATGAGGAGATGTTAATCATGGAGGTGCACCAAGATGTCTTCCTACTACTCCTCTGGTTTTGTGGTTCTGTTTATAGAAACTACATCTTGTTATATCGTGCGATAATGCGTGAATTCGCGAGATCTCGTGGGTCCTCGTGACTCCCGCTGTCCGGCGGAGCTGCACCGCTCTGCAGCAAATGCAGCCAGTGGATGCTGACGGATGGTGGAGCACGCAGCGGATAACCAGCGCTGCCGTTTTGCAACGGACACGCATCCAGTGGAATTCCGGCGTAATACCCAGTTCAGACCAAAGATCTGTGATGAGACGAGTTGAAACAGGCAAGTACTTTCAATGCACTGTTCTGCAACGTTCTAAAAACCTGCCAGTTCACACCAATGCAACTAGATGAGATGATGTATCATCTCTATGCAACAACTCTCCGTACTTCCGTCCTGATTTCCAGCTTTTCAGGTTTATTTTGTGGCTGAATATAATTTGAAGCTTCTTCAAATTATAATGAGGGTAGTGATAGAGAGATACTGGCTACAGCTGCATTTGTAGTGATGAAACGGCAAGAAACATGAGCAAAACGAACATCAGATCATTTTGACTTGACCAGCAGACTTACAAGCTGACTGGTTGTTGAAACAGGTGACGTGCTTTATATTCTACAACCAGCTGCTGGCGATTTGACCAGCTGAGTTGCAGGTGACACCATCAGCCAGCCTGAACTGAGCTTAGACCGGTCAGTTGACAACTTTTCTCTGCAACACTCTAAAAGGATTTTGTCTCATCGCAAATCATTTGTATGAATTGGGCTTAAGGAGGGGCTTGTCCAAAGAATGTCAAAATATTCCTTTCAATGACTGCATGTTGAGCATGTCCTAACAATGTCTTTAAATATAATATTTTCTAAAACATTTAAATACCATTTAATAGTCCGCTAAAACTGTAGTACCAAAGTATTAGTATCAGTAATAAATATATTATAAAATATACAGTGGTAACAGTTTTAACTGAGATATCTAAACATCTTTCCACCTCTTTATCACACAATCTTGGCTGGGTTTTTACTGATCATCCCTGTAGCTGCGGGTTGCTTGTCATGTCAGCAATGATGTTCATGTCCACACGTCCTCATTGAGAATGCAGCATCTGTATGGTCTTTGCCCTACAGGTTTAAATAATTCACACAAAGCACAGTCTCCATTCAGATTTTATGAGCCCCCAGTGGCAGTTCAAGGCAGTTTCAGCCTGTTTATATCACAATCTCCCTTATGTGCCCTCACCACAGCCTTTCTTAATTTTGCATTTGGCTGCAGCCTTTGAATCCTATAACCTCTATGTTCTCTTCTGGTTTTTAATAACAAGCTCCACAACTATTATAGGGATTCTGTAGCCTTTACAAAGAACCACTGTCTTTGTAAACACTCTACACCGCTATGATTCATGGCGCAGGTTATTTAAGTGCACATATGACTTTTAAGATAAACCCAAGGGCAAATTCCTGGATGGCTTAGATGCCTACCAACAAACAAAAACAAACAACCCATCATGCAGAGGCACCAAGAGCAACGGGAAGAGCCTATTGTACAGGACGGCTGAGCAGAGCCGCACCAGGCCCGGAGTGATGCACTATTCTCATCTCTCTCATAACGTTATTAAAAGTTTGAGCCTGGAGGCCATGAAGGTTTAGCAGAGGATTATTATTTCAAGCTCCCTGCAAAATAAATCAATCCTTTATCAAAGTCCGCAGTCCCCATGAACTGCGTAATCAAATTGAACAGTGTTCTAGGCTAGTATCCCGTTACTGTTCTATTAAATTGAGCTATTGCTGTGGGAGATGGCTCAAATATAGCCTTCCATATAAGACATGGGTGTTATGCGCAGACAATTGAAAAATCCCATAAATTTGGCACTGTGAAACATTTTTCCTAAAGGATTCTTTCTTTGAAGTTTTTTTCCCCCTCTCTCCCTCTCTTCATTACCTTCTGAGTGCAGAAAATGTTTTGTGTTAGGGAAAAAGATTGCAGTCCACAGTATGTAAGGCTAGCTGCAGCAGACATTTTACCCCATGCACGAGCCAAACCCTCATTTCTTCCAAGTCTTTTTAACTACTCACGAGGTAACCAAGAATGCCTCTCTGACATTTAGAGAGAACACATCAGCCAGACCTATTCCCATTGTTATATCACATATTCCTGTAATGCAATTTCTGAACAACAGTATCTCTCCCGCTGCTCCGGCTCTCTTTTTCTCGGGCCGGTACGCCTGTCCGCGCCCCGTGATTGGACGAGGCCTTCTTGCAGGCTCGGCGCTTCTATTCAGCCGGTCGCCGTTGAATAGCGCCTGTCAAGCGGCGGAGCAGATGAAGTGTTTTTGCTGTTACGGTCAATGAAGGAAATGGCAGTGAATTTGAAAATATGCTGATGACTCCACTTGAAACAGCAATTCGTCTGAATTTAGATGAGGAGGTGTTTCTATCACAGACCAACACACACACAAACACACACACTTCCCCGGGTTCCTTCACAGGGTTTCCCATGATGTTGGCAGGGATTTCAACATGGAGATGATCTGAAATTATATTGTCCAGGGCAATGGACACAGCGTGCAAGACCACACTACAGCAAGACTGGATGTTCTTTTTTTGTTTGTTTCCAGTCAGTCCTTGGCACAACATGGGAATACGCAAACATCTGGATGTGAACATTTTATAGAGCAACATAATGTTCTTGGGTCAGCAACATGAACTGTACAGGCTGAACCAATTCTGAGGCTGAGAGAAAGTCAAGTCATGCATATTTCCTGGCAAACACTGTTACCCTGACCCTATGGCTCTTTCTGGATATGAAACTGCAAAGCCTCTATTTAGGGTTAAGAGCCACTTAACACCTTTCACTTGCTTAAAATGTGAGAATAAAACAGCACCTCATTAATTTCCTGCTCAAAACCAAAGGAATTTTAGCATTAAACAACATTCATGCAGAGGCTAAAATATCTCATTAAAAGACAAATGGCATCTTTGCAAAGCTGGTATATGTGTATAATGGTAGCTAAACAGATGTTTAAAACACACATATGTAGAAATTCCTTCCTTTTTGCAAATGTGTGTGTGTGCTTGCAGTGAGACTCATTAGAGACTGTTTTGTATGCAAAACACAAAGCACAGATGGCATTTGCACTTTGCATCTCATCCACTGTAACCTAGTGTGTGTCATTAAAAGGGAGCCTAGAGAAGCAATTTAAATTGAGGCTTTGATTGAACTTCTGATGATTCCTCAAAGGTGTGTTGAGGTACATCCACACTATATACCTGGACGACGAGGAAGAGCTACTCCGTCTTTAGAGCTCTAATTAGGTTCTAGAGGAGCGGCGGTGACAGGAACATCACTTCCTGTTCAAAGACACGGACTTTGTCGCTCATCTCCTGTACACACGTGTCTTTTTTCCCCCCGACAGAAATGAGCTGGGCTCATCCTTTCTGTTTGCCTCATGCAGGTTTTGTTTTTTACATCCTCACCTTCAGACAGTACATCGTATTTATTTGCTCAAGGGCTTGTCAAATTTAAAAAGCACTGCTATTATCTTGTAACTGCTGTCAATTATGAATAGAAACATCAAACAAGCAGAGTATTACCACATCCTTTCCTCTACCTCTCACATTCACTCGCAGACACACAGGCACACTCTGGTTCTCTCTTCTGATGCTTCAGTGAATGAATGAAATTACTTCTCCAACTCCACTCATCCTTGTTATTCAAGTAATGTCCTGGGCCTGCACCTATTTCGGCTTTGTTGCTGGAGTTGTAGTGGAGGCGTGGTATTTTAAAACAATGATAGGACTTCATGCACAATCTGGAACTGACAAAACCTTTTGCTTTTGATACACTGAGCCTCTAATGGACTGGTGCAAGTGTGTGTGTAAAAATGTGCTTTATAGCCAAGACATACACTGTGTCTTAAATCGTGTACTTCTGTACTTACACTTGCTATTTTGAGTGCATAAGTGCATTCACGCTGAGGAGTGTGGAAAAATGCAGTGCACTATGAGTACCCGGATGGTGCACTCAAAACGGTCAGAAAGTTGAGTATGGAACTATGGACACTTCTTGCAATCAATGGTCGCCATCTTGGCTATGTAACGGAAGGGGAGGGACCACTTTTCAAACTGGAAATGGCGGCCGAGGACTGTGCGACTGTGAACGTCACTGCATTATACAAATTCACGTGTTTTTTGCACTAAAGCACCACTATACTGTTGTCGGGTATAAGCCAGCAGTATGTTTGCTGGATTAATTTAGCAGTCTGTAATGATTTGGTACCGCGAACAAATACATGAATGCTAATGCTAGTGTGTGAACTAGCTAATTTGCGGTCGTCATTTCAGGTGAGTGCACAACGGCCGTGTTTGGTTTGAGACAACACTACCCTGTCGAAATTTGCGCACTACGCCAATGAGTGCATAGTGCACACAGTATACTACAGAGAAGTATACTCATGGAAGTTTGTGATTTGAGACACTCTTAGATGAGAAGAGTGACAGCAATTTCTGTATGCTTAATATGAGGCTAGCTTAGCTTAGCTGCTTAGACTAGTAGGTGGGGAAAAGCCTGTCTGCTCTGCCCAAAGTTCAAAATACTTAATACCCAAACAAATGAGATACAACATTGAGCCTTAGAGGTGTTGTTAGTGTTGTTATTTATTCTGAGATAGCCAAGTTTCCTCCTAGTTTCAGTCTTTATGCTAGGCTAGGCTAATACCCTTTTGGCTACAGCTCCTTACGTAACTCACAGGCATTACATTGGTATCAATCTCCTCATTTAAAGGTCATTTTATGAAGAGCGTGCCATGAATAAATGGAAACAAAATGCAAATGATCACATTAAAAGCACTCACTTCTAATGAAATGCCCACTTAAAGTGACCAATCATATTTCAATCGATATTGTTTTGGTGTGAGGTGCCACATCAGCAGTAAAGATGTCTGCCTTCTCTCGAATATAATGGAACTAGATGGCACCTGAACTACACCCGCTAACCGGATCACCGTGCAGCAGGAGGTGTGCATCATGGATATGGTGTTTGTGTTCGTTGCAGCACGAAATGTAAACATTAATGGCGTTCTCCTCGGCTGAGCTGTAAAATTAGCTTATTGGTCCTTGATGAGCGAGCAGTAGATGCAGGCTTCCTTCTGCATGGTTATGCGGTTGTTGGGTGGAGTTACTGCTCACAATAAGGTCTGTGGATTATCTTGAGTCAACAGGTTATGATTTCTGAAAAGAGAGATTGCTGTTGAGTTTTTTAAATGTAGTTTTTTGGTGCTTTGAGCACCACAACCAGAGTGCCATCTAGTTCCATCATAGTCAAGAGGAGGCAGACATCTTTATGGCAGATATCTCCAACACTCAGCAACTCACATTAAACCAATCTAGATTAATAAATAGCACTACAGGTAAGAGGAAAAATATGTATTTTTGATTTTGGGGTGTTATTATTGGTCCTATATGACCACTATGGTTGCTAAGCAAAAATATGTCTGACTGAACACGTCCAAAAAATCCAGTGTCCACAGAATTGACAAAAAATGAATCAGCATTTATTAAAAACAAAAAAATATATACATAGCATAGAAGGTCTAAATGTATGTCTAAATAATGATTCTAAAGATAAACTAAGGATTCTACTAAAGTTAAAGCAAGGACAGTCTCTGCATCAGGTCTTGAGGATGTGAGGTCAAAGACCTTTCTTCCTGCTCCGGTGACACCCTCCACGCGGCCTCCCTCTGCTTTATCTTCAGCCATCCACAGCCACAAGATGGGGTCAACTCAGAAAACCAGCTAGCGTTTGCAAACTATAATTTTGGCTCCTACAGGCTTTGGGAACCTGTAAGCATATGTCATAGACTGTATATAAAGATGGATGAAGTGACAGCTTCTCAAAGTGAAGCCAAAGCAATTGCCCCCTGGTGGCTGGCTGCAGTAAAGGTCAGAAACCCCGCCCCTTTCTTGTTAGCGGATGGGACATGGGCCGAACTAAAAACATGTAGTACACATCAAATAAATTTTTCCCAAAGATGGTTTCTGTCAGTTAAGTTCGTTTTAATAACACTGATGTATGCTGTGCTTGTTTTTCTTATAAGTTTGGTTTTAATTAGTTATTTAATGCTATAAAACGGGGATTTTACAACATGATTGGCAGCCGTGTGAGGCAATTGCTGGGCTTGCATTCAGTGGCGCTAACTGCAAGTGGTCGGACAGGTGTTTGAGAGGGGAACTTTATACCATTGGAATCGCAACTATGCAGACTATGGCTCTGAATTTTGTCACCGGAGCAACATGGCAGTGGTCGTATCTGGGATATTTTAGCTTCACTTCTGTACAGTGGGGATAAGTGGAGAAGCGTTGTCAACCTTTATATACAGCCTATGGCATCTATTTATAAGAAACTGCTCTTAGTTCTAGCACAAGCTGCTGCCAATGTCAACAATAAGGTTATGTTGCCATGTAGTAGCTGTTGCCACAGCCGATTGGCTGAATCTGTCTTACTGAAGGCAAAAACGTGAGTAAATCAGTCTTGGAGAGAATAAATATGCTTTTAAATAATGTGAATTATTCGCCCTTAAAATCTTGCCCCATGTAAAAGGGTTTTCTTGTGAAGAAAGCAAGGAAGCATATTTTCCAAAATGTTAATCTATTCCTCCAAGGCTAAGCTCATCTGTGCTTCAAGATGCTTTTGGGAAACATGGCTCAGATCAGTCTCAGATATTATTTCATACAACTCACAGATGAGTCAACAAATTATGTAGTGACCTTTCTATGGGCTGATCTGTTTATTTAGAATGTGAGAGCACATCATACCCCACAGTTTAGTACAAATCCATTTCGTAGTCTCCCCCCTCCCCGGGACAAACACTGCGATTTAGAAAATGCTGCAGTTGAGTAACAACATACAATTGAACTTTCATCAAAAGCCAATCAGTGGTTTCTAGAGGGATGGACCACAGCTGACTCATATTCCCTTTTGTTATTGTGGAGAGCAATTATAACAGCATAGAAAATCTGTTATGATGTTTGGATTACACATTAGACTGCAAAAGCCAAAGCTGAAGACCAGTGACAAGCACAACCCAAACAAACAGTTAGCATCGCAATTTCCTTTTGTGAGAAATAAAACAACTCGCAGCGTGGTGGCAGCTGATGACTGATGATCACTACACTTCATAAATGTAGACTGAGCTGTGCAATATATTTGGGTCAACATGAATTCTATTTCAAAGGGGATATTTTTGCAGTCAGCTGTATGCCAAATCTGTTACTGGTTAAAAGCCTGCTGCCCTGAGCCATAATGAAGAAGTGCAATGTCCAGATGTGAAGTCACACTGAGCTACTTGTCACTTCTAATGGGGCGTATTAATGAAGCTCTGCAGGACTCCAACCCCCGCTACTTTTTGTTCATTTGTTTCTGATCCAACCCTGCAAATCCCTCCAGCACCGTCCCCTGTCCTCCACATGGTGAGTAAAAGTACAAAACTACATGCATGAACAATCAAAGCTGCCATAAATCAGCTGAATACACCCAATAGCTCAGTTACACTTTGCTGGTATCTAGGACTTTGTCTTGCTTCAAGAGCAGCCGAAATCATCAAAGCATTGATTCAACAAGATGCTGGAGATGCTCCACAGGGATGTTGGTCCACGCTGACTTGCGGCTGTTATGCAGTACCTGCAAATTTTCCATCCATGTTGTGAACATTTTTCATCTCATCCCAAAGGTGCTCTATTTGGTTAAGATCTGGGAACCACTGGAGTCGATTTAAAGATGAATCCACCTTAAGTATGCTTCAACTGCTGTAATTTAAAGGAACAGAACTTTGGAAAATACCTTTATTCCATTTCTGACAGAGAGTTTGATGACAAGATTGACATCACTCTCAAATCTGTCCATTAAAGGAGCTGTACATGGCATTTAGGGCCACATATAGCAGTAAGCAGCTATGCTATGTGGAGGTATAGTGGCATAATGGCATCCTGAGCAGAGAATGAAATCACCCTACCTCTCTGTGTTGTAATCTAAACTTCTGTGTCTGATATTGAGGTAAAAAATGCATGCACAACAGTTGATATGATATCCAACGAATTAGTGACCCATGAGTTACATTACATCCATGACATATAATTAGGTGATTCACTTAAAGATACAGACGTTAGGTTTAGGAAAGTCAAGTTACTGTGGTTTAGGAAAAGATCCATGGTGAGGACATACCTTAATGACTCAAAGTTCACACAAATCCGAACATGCCATTTCAGGGGAAGGTCCTGGGGGACAGTCTGTCTTTTTGTGACCCATCCACCATCCCACCTGCCTCCTTACAAGACCACTCAGCACTGCTTCCTCGTTTACTTCTGTCAGCACATTGGTCATGTGATCACAGCTTTGCAAAATATGTGGGATATGTGCGAATTTGGTGCATTCATTTTTGTGGGAAAACTTCGGAACAGTTTGTGTGAACAGCCTGGTTAGTGCATGTGAGTTCCTGTGAATGCGTCTCACTGCCTAGCTCATTGGGGTCGCTCTGCATTGCGCTCATACAATCGTTAACACTGATATTGTGACAGCATCATTGCGGAAGCGTAACACACACTCGCCAGTTTCATAGATGAATAATGCTAGCTCTGTTAGCACTGTTGCCGTAGTTAAATGCCGTTTATGGAGTTAGCACCATTAGCTGCAGGCTGCCGGTTCAGCCACCTTCACGTTGACAACTGTATGCACGGAATCCCGCCCCAGATTCTGAATCATAAGCCCTTTTAACACAGAGATCGTACTATAGGGCCACTACTAAGTCCCTTCGTTATGCCACCTTTGCAATTTCACACAGAAACAAACAACGGTGGCATCATGCTGTGTATGATCTTTCATAGCTTCCTGGCATTGCGGAATCAAAAGAGGCCTGATGGGTGTGACATGTAACACAACAGCTTTGGCCTCTAGTGTGACATGTAATATATGCGTCAACAACACTTTAAAAACAATAACAATGGCATAACATGGCAGTAACAATCATGCACCATCCCTATTATATAGCAGCTGATCTTGTCCTCTGCTCAGAGGGTAAAGAGCTCCCGAATCTCTGTTTTCCCAGTTTGCGGACATTTAGGGCTGCTGGTCTTCTTGTTTGAGTTAGCCGCTAACTGCTAATAATTGCCTTTAAATTATTATTGTCACACTTTCATTATTACTATACACATATGGTTATTATTGTCACATACATATACTGTTATTTATTTATAACATAAACGCTAACAAAATACTATTATTATAATTATAATATTGTGTAGTTACTGTCATTACTGTATGCCCTGTATCTCTCTCTGTCTCTCCCTCTCTTTATATATCATTTTGTCATATGGATTACTGTATATTTAGTATGTTGATCTGTTCTGTACACACGGCATCTATTCCACATCTGTCCATCCTGGAAGAGGGACTCTTTCTCAGTAGCTCTTCCTAAGGTTTCTACTATTTTTTTTCCCTGTTTTTTTTAGGAAATTTTCCTTATCCGCTGTGAGGGTCCAAAGGACAGAGGGATATCATATGCTCTAAAGCCCTCTGAGGCAAATTGTGATTTGTGATATTGGGCTTTATAAATAAAATTGAATTGAAAATTGAAATCTCCCACGGTGGGTTGCACTCATAAAACCAAAAATGATGAGACAACTTTTTACCCCCATTCTGCGATTGTACCTTATATACAGAATGGCAAGGCGACATAATGGTGCGATATTCCCACCTTGAACCTGCAGTGTAAAAGGGGCTATAGACATGCTCTGAATGTTGCCTTCAGCTCCTTTAAATATAAGGTTGCATTCAGCACCTGGTTAGCTTAGCTTAGCACAAACACTGGAAGCAGGGAAACGGCAAAATCTGCCAACCAGCAACTCTCAAGCTCAAAGTTTAACATGTTACTCCTTTGTTTAATCCATAAACCAAAGATGTGTCTGAAAGCTCAAGATTAACTCTAAGTAGATGACTTTAAACACACATTTCTGACACTGTTATACAGTAGAAAACATAGCAGATGCTTCCCATCAGTTTACTGAGAACCACATTATGGTGTGATGTAGTTTGTCTACTATAATTACTGCTTAGAAATATCACTTTTTGTTTGTTTGTTTGTTTGTTTGTTTGTTTGTTGAGGTGGATAAGAGACAGATGTAGATGACCGCTACAATGGTTTTTCATCAGACAGCAGTGTTTAACCATCAGGTTTGACTGGTCGTGCTTCAGAATCAAAGAGCAAAGACTTCCTACACTCTGCATTTTGCAGCAGTGCTAATACTGAAGACATACCAATTTCTCCACAGAGCCTCAACAATCAATAATGTAATGCAGCCGCAAGATATTTTGTGTTTTGAGCAGGAGGTTCAGCATCTTCTATAAAACCTCCCTGAGCACAACTTTCACTTTACTTTTTTTTTTTTTTTTGGATGGATGGATGGAAATGAGAGAAATGTAGGAAATGATGACCTGGGGTACGACTGCGGCAGGTGGAGGGGAAGTGAAAACAACTCTTAAAATATGTTACGGAGCCAGAGTCTCTGAAAGTGGACTTTTTCTTTAATCCACGGCTGTGGTGACCTTAGCTTGGTTTGAGTGTCCTTCAGACCAGTGGTGGAATGTAAAGTACATTTACTCCACTAGCTGGAATGTTTAAGTAGCCAGCACTTGAGTCTTTTCTTTTTCTGTCTCTTTCTACTTAGACACCATAATTACAGAAATACATATTGTAATTTTTACTCTTCTATATTTGTCTGACATTTTGTGGATAGCTTCTTTACTTTTTTGCTCACAGCACATACAAGGAACTTATAAAATCTGATATTTTGTTTTTCATTAAACTACCAAACAGTATTTAGAAGAAGAAATTATCAGTTGATTGAGCAATTAGTTGATGGACAGAAAATTTACTGGCAACTATTTTGATGGTTCCAGCGACTCAAAAGTCATGATTTGCTGTGATTAATTATTTCAATCATTTTAATTTGTGTTTACATTAAATTTTTTTAATTTAATTTTAATTTATCTCTTAAAATGTTCAGGTTTGTACTACTGTTAAGACTAAGCAGACACAGTGAATGTGTCAGATTGGACTCTGGATAATTGGAGAATTTTTACAAATCAATCAACCAATCAATCAGAGGAGAGAATAATCAGCAGATTAATCAATAATTGATATAATCATGAGCTGCAGTCTGATACAAAACAATTCAATGCAACCACCTTAGCTAACTGCAGCAGTAAAATCTTGCTTTTACATTAATGCATGAGTAATGATAATGAATGATATATAATATTGTCAGGGGACATTTTTCTGTATTGAGTTCTTCTTTAAAACACTAAGTTCATTTTATAATTACATAGTTTCACTTGAATTCAAATTTTTACTCATGTAAAGGATCTGAATACTTGCTCTAAGACTGTGTCCAATAAAGACGGCCATGAAGACGTCCACCTGCAAACCAATAGTGTTAAATCACAGGTAGTGTTCAGGTATACAGGGGGTTTATCAGCATGTAACAGTGTACACTTTTTAGACAAGGTGCCCCAAGCTGCTACTTCCAACACGTGTTCTGCCCATCAGCCCGAACGACCCTTGCCATTCTCATCTGACCTCTCTTGTTTCTTGGTGTCAGGACTGCATTTGACTGTATGTGTTTTGTGTATCGCAGCACTCACTCTCTATTAACTCTAGACCCTGAATCTGCGGCGCACCAAACTCCCACGAGGACAGCTGTCACCGCAGATGCTGGAGCTGGCACATCTATCGCCAGCGATCACGCTGTGTTCAAAGTCGAAGCACAAGTCTTGCCCATTCAGGTTTAGTCAAACAGTAACAGGATCCCCTCTTGATATCGGCACGGTTCCTGAGTCACACCTGCATTAGCCGCTCGCCATCTGGAGAAGTGCGGTTTCGCATAAACGGGAGACAAAGCATGGCAAATGTACATCTTTCATGTGAGGATGTTAAAGAACGAGTGGTTGGCCCACTGTTCGTGTGTATCGTTATGCAGTGCAGAATGCTAATGGTGCTTCTGTGCTAATATTTGTTTTTTTCATATCTCATTGTTTCAGTCGTGCCCTGAAGGCTTCACATATGAACTCTGTGTCATCTCTCCACATCGCTGTTGTCTTTGCAGTCATTAAAATGTGCTTTGAAGAGCAAAACATAATTTAAAGATGCTCAACAAAACCAATAAACAGCTATAAATGTGAAAACTGTGTATGTCAAAAGTCAGTCCAAAACACACTCTTTTTATGATAATGCTTTTGAACTATCATTTTCCACAGCTTGGGAAGCTGATCGCTGTCAACTGAACTTGAATGTCAAGTGCGGGTCTCTTCAGGTGCACTCGAAGATAGCTGAAGAGCTAAAGTGGAGAAAAGAGGCAAATGGAACAACTCAGTTGGAATCTGATTTATTCATTGTGTCCTTGGAGAAGGAGCGATAGGGTGAAAGACTGCAGCACGCTGCAAAGTGAGGGAGCTAGTGAACCAGAAAGCTTTTTTTCCCTCCGTGGCAGTAATCAAAGTATCCTCCCCACGACATGTCCTCCCTCAGCCTCTTGAGTTTTCTTTCTTTCTCTCTCTCACTCACACACACCCCTTCTCCTCCTCTCTCATGCACACACACATGTATACAGCCGTCTTCTCCTCGGTGACATGTTGGATCAGATTATCTTTCACAGCGACAGGCCCGAAGAGGCAGCGAGCACGAGATGCTAGCCTATAGTCGCACAGTCCGACACATGCAAGGAGTGTGCGGTGACACAGCAGGGGATGATTAGGTGTCCTCTGTGATTAGATTAACAGTTCCTCTCCTCGTGTCACTCTCTGAATGAAAGGCCTCATCCTAATTGCTTGTTGCCTCGTTTTTTATCCTATCATTGCAGGACAAACACTGTGTCGCCTTTCTTTATAGGTGAGTAAACTAATTCCAGAGAATAGTCTCACGAGCATCAACGTACTGCAGTGCAGTGCCATCCTCCTCGCGCACCACTCCCCCACGTTGTCTTGTTCCTGTTTGAAAGCAGTCCAGGCATAACAAAGGGGGAAAAAACACAAAAGGAGAGGCAGCGGAGCAAAGGAAGAACAAAAAAGCAATATCCTTTCATGCTTTGTCAGAAATGGGTTGTTTGGATCATACAGTAGCATTTCATACAGCCCGAGTCTGTTCCACAGGACTGGTGCAGTGAATAAATCCTGAATCATAGTGTCTGCGTCCAAAAATGAAAGAAAAAAGAAAAACACTGGTCTTTTGCCATGTTTGTTGGATTTGTTATTTGAGCTGTGGCAGGCTGGATCTCTGGAAGGAGGAATTCATTTTACCACACAATGCAGACCCAGAGACCAGCAAAATGACACAGACTGTCTGGGCAATCTATGTGTGCTGCTTTACTGTATATGTGAGATTTTTTTTTTTTTTTTTTTGCGCCATGGGAATAAGCAGGGTTTAAATGATTAACTGTCCTCTCTGCCGTATTTACTAAAGTAAATCCTGATGAGAACGTCCTCCCCTGAAATATAGTTTCTAAAGCTTATAAGTTGGAATTGTAAGCGACACGGCATCCATGTGCAGCATGTTTTGTAAGCAGTTGGTGGTTATAATAATACATTATTGATTGTGTCACATCTTATAGAGAGAGAAAGATCACATGCCAGATGAAGCTGTCAATGGAGCCCTCAATCAGTGGATGCAAGGCAGGGGAGCGAGAGTGAAGCAGATGGTGCTTACTATTGATCCAAAACATGCACACACACTTCCACTGACTAACGGCTCAATATTGGACCTATTACAGAAAAAACTCTTCTCTTTGTGTGTATGTCTGCAGGGGGGCTTCTGATACTTTGCCGTTCTGGAGTTCAAGTATGCGGCATGTTTAACCTGAGCCGAGATCCCGCAGGCCACAAAATCACCCACAGTGTTTGTACTCAGCGCAGACAGGTTCAGATAGCGTTGTAAAATAATGTTAACACAGACGCAGGACCCTTTCTGTACATTTTTATTTACAAAATGTATTAAAATTCTCTGTACAGCGCCTCACTAATGAGGTTCAGCAAATTATGCATGCATCTCTTGCTCTTTTGTACCCACTACTATGCCTGTTTTTTTTTCTGCAGAAGGTGAGGCGTACAAAAAAGAAAAGAAAATAATAAAGGTGAAACTGATTTACAAAAGAATAACCAGGGCTGGGTTTCTAACGGTAACCTAAGGTCAGTTTGTGAGTAGCAGAGCTCGTCAAGCATCACTGATTTCACATGCAATTTCTTAGAAAAGAAAAAAAACAAAAAACAAAAGGAGAAAAAAGGGGAAACCAGTCTTTCATCATGTAATATAAATAATTCTCATTTATCTAAATGTACACATCTTTCTCGTCTTTGTTTTTCTTCACATTGTCAGTTTCTTTTTTTTTTAATATATAAAACTATCCGCCCATAGTTTCAGGTGATTAGATAGCTATCTTCCTAAATCCTATGGAATCACAGTCTTTTTGAAAGAAAGGAAATTATTACAGCAATATGGAAATGTGCTAAGCTTCAGGGCTCTCCCTGGTATAACCTTGTATAAATCTATTTTCCGTTTGTATTCATATATTTTTCATTTTCATTTTTACTAAGTGAAGTCACCAAACACTGTAATGCTCATTAAAGGAAAATCAAACCAAAAAGCAAACCACAGCTCATTGTAAAATGTGCAATTGTTAAAGAAAATGGTAAGGTAATCCAAAATACTACAGTTTAAAAGCCATTGCTGTTATCCTTTTAATTGGATTGCAGTTAATCTACAATTGAATTACCCTTTTTGTTTGGTTTTACTTTCATGTACAGGAGACTTGAATGACTCTAGACTTCAGGGAAAGACTGTGTGGAGCGTTGAACCTTAGCGAGTCAGAGCTCCTTTGATATTTTACAAACTGTAGATCACAAACAGATTTTTCTTCTTCTATTCTTTTTTTTTTTTTTTTACTCAAGCATGAATACTTTGCTTTACACACGTCCTTTGTCATACAAAACACACTCTTGGCAGTATTGGAAGTGCGAATTATGACCTGGTTCTGTAGTGCGTCAAAGCCAAACCAGATCATCTTCATGAGTCCCATCAAACGTTCAGAAGACAGTGGCAGCAGCACCAGAGTTTAGAGTACAAACAACACACTCGTAATTGTTTTGGGCTGAATGGCGTTTCGCTCCAATAAGATCAATCTGTCTTTTAAAACAAGTACAAGGTCACTATAAGTGACTTACAGCAGTATAAAAGCTATCGTCTAATAACCAGTGTCTTACAGTGCACTGAATAGATCTAATAAAATTATCTCAACACATATAACCAGTGAAAATCTGGCAGCAGAAGGATGAAGAGTAATCTGATCATATTGATTACAAGAAACCAATTAGACACTTGTCACGTAAGATTCGTCGTCTCTCTGGCACTTCAAAGTGTGCTTAGGGTTGCAAAGGATGGCTTTAGTTCTCTCATTCATTGTAACATGTCAAATGTATTATATATATATATATATCTATATATTTCAATCACTGCACCATTCTTCTGTTTTGTATGAGTTTCAAGCAAAAAGCAATATCATTGTGAATGAGTTGCATTGATTGGACTCAGAGTTCCATAAGGCACTGAGAGGAGGGAACCGCATCGGCTCTTCCCGTGACCAGTCCAGTCGTGTCGTCATTGCAGATTATCGTGCCGTGTCCGCCCGAGAGGATTTGGCTTGGAGCTCAATCCCCGTGATCCTGTCCTTTCATAGATGTTCAGTCACAGTTGTAAGGGACAATGGAAATGTTTCCTAAACCTGTGTCGACACACAGAGCAGAAGCAAACACGGGAGGAGGTGAGGGACGTGTGATTGAAAGGAAAAATCTGCATATCACTCATGTCGGGTGAAAATATGTGACGGTGAATGAAATGTCAACTTCAAGCAAATAAAAAAAAAAAAAAAAAAAACTAGGAATGAGTATTAAAGGTTTTAACTCAAGCTGAAGGACTACTCATCATCCAACTGAATCAAGGCTATTTTGCTATTTTTTAATGAAATAAAGTGCCTTGAATTTTTTAAAGCCCCTGAAAACTTGGTTTCAAATCTTACATTTTTCTCAATAACACCAAATATTTATGACTAAATAACCGTCAACTGAATACGTTTGCAGAATTCATCATTAAAGGTGCAGTCAGTGATTCTAACCAACAAATATTTCCTCAAAGTTTGCCTGCTGAAAAAAATCAGGTGTTTGTACCAGAGCCCTATATTGGTCTGATTTTCAAAACCCAACCCCCAAACCAGAACCGTGACATGTAATATCGAAATATCGGCCACCACCTGGACATATGACCAATAGGGGCAGGGGAAAATATATACAGTATAGTATCGCGATATTTTTGTGTGGCAATATCGTATCAAATTATCGATTTTTTTTATGACATAAACTATTGGTATTACAAATACAAATTAAACTTAAGGTAGCCTACTAGAAAAATATAAAAAGTTGCTTTTTCAGTTCACTAGATACATTTTGCTGCTGCTGCAAAAAAAAAAAAAAAAAAAAAGGCTGACCTGAGATAGACTGAAAACGTTATCCTAACAGATAAAACAGATGTTGACATAGTTTTCCTTTAGGGACATAATTTACACTTGAAAAAAGGTAATAAACTGCAATATATTCTATCGCAAGATTCAGCATATCGCAACATGTTTAAAATCGCAATAATATTGTATCGTGATAATATCGTATCATGGATCCTCTGGTGATTCCCACCCCTAATGACCAATTAGTTCCATGACTGAACCCGACAAGAAACCACAAATCCTATGATAACCATGTGCTGTTCAAATAATTTGGTTAGGCAGCATATTTAAAGTGATTATTTGGGGACATTTAATACATGTAGAATTAAGATAATATATGTTAAAACAAAGGTAATTGAGGAAATAAGATGCACATCTCCACAGTCAACGTGCCCGTTAGTAAAACACCTGACTAAAGAAGCTCACATATTCCAGGTGGCATAGAAGTCAGCAATCAGAGAATTAAAAGGTTAAGACATTAAATTACATTACTATCATTATTATCATTTTATTTCAATATATTTATCATCTAACGTCACAATCTGACCCACATGTTCTTTTTACACCCAGAACTGAACCTCGAAATAAAATCAAGACAAGATACCACCCATGAATCACCCTTTTTGTGGGTCACCCGCAGTGTACCCAACCCAACACTGGAATCTGGTGTTCATACACAGCCCTGGCTCTGGAAATTGGAAACAAACAACATGGCTTAGACCAAGCCACACAACTGTATTCCAGTCTATCAGCAGCTGGGGGTGTTCATGCTGGTACACAGCACAGGGGAGAGGCCATGAAATAAATGTTAGCGTGCTGAACTCCACAGTGAATATCAAAAATCTTTCTCCAGAATCAATGACTCCACCTTTAAGTGTTATAAAAGAATTTAACACTGAAAAATCAGCTTATCCACCTTATCAGAACTCTGTGTGTGTGTGTGTGTGTGTGTGTGTGTGTGTGTGTGTGTGTGTGTGTGTGTTTTGATCACATTTGATAGACAGCGCTGGCAACATAAGCAAACAACCCACCAGCTGTCATCAGATTTTGTCTATTTGACGCACGTGGCATTTTTTCCCCACCCAGGCCCTGCCCACTTGAAACCAGTGAGAAGACAGACAAAACAAAACAAATACATAACTCTGTAAATAATCTAAATATGTTTTCAGGGCCTTTAAATTATGATGCTCTGTCATACAGCTGCTCTTCTCTAAAGAGACATGTCTCACTTTGTGTTTAATGAAAAGCTACAGAACACACATGCCATCAGTGCAGTTAAATACAAAACTAAGAAATGATTTAACAGTATACTTTTCAGGTCCCCTTTGTTTAGTTCAGTACTGTTGAACTGCTGTGTAGAGATATTTATGATTAGTTATTTAATTACCACTTAACTTCTATTGGTATTAAAGTACAAGTGAGCTTTTGGTGGAACTGCCTATTAAGTTTCTAAGAAGAAATAGTCCCCATGAAAGTTGTTCACAGTGTTTGTGGATTAAATAAAGACATTGCTTCTAAAGAGAAATGCTGCTGTTAAATATTTTAAAGCTGCTCCAATCAATGTGTTCATATTTACACTGGGTTAGTATACATGTAATGTGACAAGAGTCATTCATAGTGTCAAATTAACTGAGAAATATCACTATACTTTTCAATTCATCTGCACTCTGGAGCATTTTAGCCTCTTTTAGCTCATTGTTTTGGTTTTCTGTCTTACAGCTTTACCATTTTGATTTCAAGCTCTAAAAACCAACCCAGCACAAAACAACAGATAATATTAGCGATTGCATTTAGCAGAGAAAAAGACACTTCCCTCAGAAGTTGATTGACACCAAAACAGACTGAATTTTGGAGCCAATGCTACAATGCTGCCTGTTTCTGCTGTAAGTGTTTATACGCAACTGTTTGCTGACACCTTCTACAAAAAGTAATATTATGTGAATGTTGTGCTCACAGATTATTATGTTGCCACAAAAAAAATCTGGGGATGCACCGAATATTCGGTAACTGAATATATTCAGCCGAATATTGCAAAAAACCACACATTCGGTATTCGGTGGAATAAGTGAAAAGCAAGGCCGAATAATAGCAGCGTGTTTTGATAACTCAATCAAACAGCGTGCGGTGACGGACAGAGTAAAATGTCGGCAATGTGGCAATATTTTACTCCGCCCGTCACCGCACTTGCATTTGCGACTAAAAATAGTTTTGTGCGGGCAAAATAAATCATTCAGCACGCTGTGTGAGTACAGATTTCAACCAGCAGCAGAAACGAAACAGCAAATCCCGCCAGTTGTGGGTTGAATGGGGGTCCTGTCAAATACGGCGGCGCATGATAACGGCTTACCGGCGAAGGAGAAGTCCGGCTCCAGGTGAATAACTTGTTGNTGGTATCGTACAGTGGGTCCCAATTTTGGTACCGTGACAACACTAATCTGGAGGGGGTTCATCTGCAAAAACGAATGAAAAACTAAACAACGGCATTCGGTATTCGGTACTCGGTATTCAGCCAAGCGTTTAATATTATTCGGCTTCGGCCACAAATTTTCATTTCGGTGCATCCCTAAAAAAATCAATCAATACTACATTTAATGTAATGGGTTTAATGCTTTGAGCATCACAAATTAAATTCCATTTGACTCTATTGAATTGAGATGGATGCTGAAACATCAAAACTGCAAGTAAAAACAAAAATATTTGTATGGCAAGAGACCGTTAGAGGTAACTGAGTATAGTGCTTTTTTGTCTACCCTTTCTCATTTCCAGGGCATCAAATACGACGCTTTGTCTCGCCCCTCAGCATCACATAGGGATGCACAAGTAACCCTTCAGCATCTGTGTGACACGCATCAATGTGAACTCATCTGTGGTAGTAATAGATGCTCAGAGCAACAAACAAAGTATAACGAGCAAGAAAGTCTGCATAGGGAGGAGGTTGAGGTGGATAAATGTGTCAAACATACACAGAACTTTCACCCAGGAGACTGCTGTGAAACCAAAAGTCAACATAATTTTAACCCAACAATGATCTTTTCTTAAGTCTAACCAAGTAGTTTTATTGTTTCCTGTGAACACAGTGGTTTATTTTGAAAAGACACTGATGCATATAATGAACAGAGAGGGCCACATTCAAAACTGACGCTAGAGGGGTACGTAGTGCATCATAGTTTGAAGCCTAGGGTCACTGACAAAGCTGCCATATTTGACGAGTCGGGGGTGATAATGTGTTTTTGTGTCTAAGTGACTGATGGCATCAGCACATTTTTAAAGTGGTCAAGTACTGAGCGAGACTGCTGCAGTCGGCAGCTGCAATGTAGCCACTCACAGCATGTTTGAATTGAATTCACGTTCACTAAAAGTGCTTGTTTTTGCCACTGACAGGCTCAGATAGACCTTTTTGTTGAAGAGTAAGATCTTTTTTGTTGAACCAGAAACAGCCCCAGAAAATGCAGTCGCCAAACCCACCAGACTCCATTCAAATAAACAGTAATTACAGTGTGTACAGAGTCAGCATATTTTCACATCTAACTGCGTAAGTTACGTGTTTATTTCAACGAAACCAAAGTTGGTGATTGTTGAAACAGTGGAATGATGAGCCAAGATGTTTTTTGTGAGTTTTATGTTATTTCTGTCAACTTTGAATGAAGTGTTTTACAATGATAAAATTACGATTTATTTAAATGGAGTCCGGTGGATTTGGCAATAGCGATTTCAGGGCTGTTTCTGGTTAAACAAAAAGGATCTTACTCTTTAATAAACGGTCTGTCTCTGTAGGGATCCTTTCCATAATGTTGTCAGATACTTAAAATAATAATCTGAACATGTCAGTGGCAAAAACAAGCAGTTTCCTGGTTGAAAAATACCTAACTTACCCTTTAAATTTATACACAAAATAACTCTATACAGCAGTTCTGTGATACAGCACAAAACAAGAGGTTGTGTATCTGCTAACTTGCTGAGATTGTGTGTTGTAGCTTGAGGCACTGTCTGCGCAGCTATATGTTCCAAGGTATAAACAAGTTTTGTATTTGAGTGGGGCATGTATGTTCTGTTGTGCCCAACATGACAACCATAAACAATTTCACAAGGAGCAGCCACACGGCAACACACACAAATGAATTATTCACTCTCACTGATATGACAGGAAGCTAAATGATTCATCTCCCACAGTGCTCGGGGACAGTGCGGACAGTAAGCGGAGGGGACGTACCTCTAGATCTTAACGCTCTCGGTTCCATATACGTTGTAGCCTTCTCTGTATGTGGCAAAGTTCTGGGTGTTGGTCGGGGGAGCCGGCTTAAAATTCTGGGCATTCTTGGCCAATTTCAGCCGTTTGGTTTCTTGCCGTGATTTATAACAGAACTCTATCAGAGCCACCATCATGGCCAGCCCCAGCCCTCCAACCAGAATATAGAAGACACCAGCCACATTGCTTAGGCTGAGAGCACTTGTCTTGTCCTGGGGGAAAGTGAATAACACAGTTAAGAGTTTTGCAGTGGAGCACAGGCAGCAGAACAAAATACAGCCTGTATCCTTCAAACTGAGTCTCACATAGCCTTGAGTTAAACTGCACTGGTAAATCATCATACTCTATCTTACTGGTGCTACATTATGGCAGATTATGAACACTAACAGCTACAAGCAACCAAAAATTGAAGATGTAATGAGGTGCTAAGGCTGGAATTTCGACTGGACTGATTTTCCTGTGTTACAGACTGCCATAGTCAAACCATTCTCCGCTAAGGAGAAAGAAGCCAACTCTTAATGCTCTGTCTGCTGGTGAATGTAGAGCTTTCCCTTCCCTACGCTACATGTATGTAAAATGGCTTCTGCTCTTGACCATGTTAGGAAGCTGGTCAGTATCGCATAGGTCGACAGCTCTTAAAATCCCTATCTTTTTTTTTGATTATTTTATTTTTTTAAATCTTCTTGGAGACATGTACGTATAACTCTCATGGCAACATTGTCATACAGTACAGTCAAATTCATAATAGATGAATGATAGCTCCATTATAAAGTTAAAAAAAAAACACTGAGGATCAAACCATTTTGCTGCTGCTTACCTACCAAACATATTCATTAAAAATTTGTTCATTAGAGTTTTACTATTTGCAGTTTAACCCTATGAGCGTGGGAATATAAAGCTATCTAGCAACCCTGACCTATAATCTGAGGCTTTGACTGTATCTCAGAGGGTTAAATAGTGGGTTTATTACATTCCCCAACTTCTTGTAATGTGCAAACACAGCCTCTAACCTCAACTCCGAGCAGCCACAAGATTTAGAGGACACCCTACGGCGCTCTCGCTGCTTAGAGAAGTTGAATCTGAGTAACTCATCACAATAAGAGGCTCTGCTTGTTCATCACACCACAGGAGGCCGAAGAATCTAATAGACACATCTCGATGCAAACTAGTAACAACACAAATAAATCAAATTTTCATTAACAGTTTGGTAAATAGGAACAGCAGCATAATGGTCAAAGTATCATGAATGTCAAGAGTGAAAATGAGCAAAAAATAGCATTTATCAACAACTGTTAACTGCTGTGACTCAATTGAAATAGTGTATCTGAAAGGCACGTTCCCCACATTATTATCATTACAGTTTTCACCAGAAAAAAAGAGGTTCAGTATTTTATATGGCATCAAAAAATGTCTCATTTCTATGGCAATAAAAGAAAAAAAATAGGGAAGCAGTGCCTTTTGTCAAAGCCACATATAAACTGTGTTACAGTTTGTGGCGGAAAAACTAAAAAAAAAAAAAAAATAGAAAAAAGAAAAAGAAAAAATTATGTGTAGCAAATAAACAAAATGTACACTATAGATGTCAGAGAAGTCTTGTCTTGCATATGAACAGTACGTCAAAATGCAATTTGGAATCAGTACAAAAGACCTGCAGCGACTGACCTTACTTCCAGAGTCCTTGGTTCCACATTCACCCTTATCGTACCACCATTTGTTTTTCAGCTTGTCTAAGATGCCTTGTTCACTGAGTTTCAATACTGCAAGGTTTACAGGAGTTCTTCACGTGGGAAATAACATAAATAACATTATATTATGTTATTTTATGTTATTCAACTTTTAAACTACTACATACTTTACAAAGCGATAAAGCAGGGCTCCTGGCTATGTCAACATCACAGAGAGCAGGCATTCTACCTATTACCTTTTTAACCCCTAGTCTAAAGCCAGGACCTACCCATATCGCTTTGAGTAATCGGCAGACGCTGTTAACGGGGCGACGAGCAGGTACTGACAGTACGATCTGCAAGTCTATGAATATCAAAAAGCACCGGGGCACATTGGTTTGGGGGGCATGAAACGGATCACAGGGGCTCTCTGAGCAGCGTTTAACAAGTTCAGTCCAACAGGAGCTCTGTCTTCACAAACAGAAAAATCTAAGTGATGGATGCTGCCGTTCCATTTCCACAATATCATCTTAATCCTGCGATGGCTTATACTACTGTCACCAGCGTGACAACAATCAATTCTGGAGGTATTACAACCAATTTCAGATCCAAGCAACTATGCCCAAAAGTGAAAGCTTAATTAATTCTTACGTGTTCTATCCCGACATATCGCTAAGAAAACCTTATCTCCCAATTACGCCAGATTAGTGTCAGATGAGTGTGTCCCAACCAAACTGCACAGAGCTGCAGGACTAAGCTCAGAAGTATCAGTGGAATAATTCCTCCCGTATTTGCCTGTAGCTGCATAATCTAATGTCTGACACAGCTGTTTCGTGCCTTCTGATATCTATAGGACGTCAAACCACCGTGTGTAATCATAAATTATCATAATGTTGTACTGCACCAAATTACTTTGAGAAAAAAAAAATGTTGAGATGGATAAAGATTACGTTTTGTAGTCATAATATAATAGTGGATCATCTGTGGTTCAGGTCAGTCTCTCTGAAAAAAAGTGAAAAGCAAAGAAAAATAGTGCATCGATAAATGAGTGACCTGACGACTCTGTGGGAACAATGTCCCCCAAGGGGACTGGTGCAATGCATAATGCACTGAGAGAAGATTACACCACTGTATATCTCTCATAGCCAATCTAGAGAAACGGACTGTGAAGACCAGGCCATTGTCTTGGCTCAGAGAGACATTGATTAACAATGCAATTACCCTGTAACATGCTCTGTGTCTGAAACTCAATCTAGGCGGCACTGTGTTGCGCCTGAGGGCAAGAAAGAGCTGTGTTAACTGTGTGTGAGAGGGGGGCGTGCATGCAGCTGTGTGCATGATTATGTGTATCTCCCGATGTCTGTTGGAACGCAGAGCTTTGAGTGGGACGGGGCCAAGCGATGCGCCGTTTGGAGCAGAGTGCTCCAGGCCGCTTTATTCCACCTAATCGGGGCCTTTCCACTGAGTCCTGGGGAGCCAAAACAAGCCAGGAAACAGACAGTACATACCTGTACATGATAAAAGATCGATGACAGCACAAGAGACAGATGCTTTCAAATGGCTGCTGAGCATCAGTAGCACAGGGACGCCTCCTGAGCTCAGTGGCTACACAACATAGCAATGTTAGCGATGCAAACATTGAAAAAGGTGACATCAAAAAAATTCAGAAATAAACCACAGGCATTTAGTTTGTCATTATTACATCTATGCCTCATGCAGCCTCTTGTGGTGTTGCTATGGTAGAAATGGCTGCAGCTTAACTGTTCATTGTGGTCTTCGGCCAATCCATGACAAATGACATTAGGAATGTAATGACACAATCTGCAGTCCACAGGACCTCGCAGCTTGTCTGTAGTCTATTACCTGATCATCACATTTGTGCTGACAGCATCATTTGTCACGAAATTGACCTGCATTGTAAAGAATATAATGCTACCGCCTTATGTGTAATCTAGTGAAAATAGCACAATTCTTCATGGCACATAATCTAAGTAACATTATCCTAAATTGTCATGGTTGAGGGGGTTTCACGCTCTGCACCATTAGCTCCCACAATGGGAAAAAAATCATTCATCATTTACCCACAGAAGAAGAGGAAGAGATCTGATGGTCAAAGGGGTCACAGCTGGGTTATTAATGGGTTGGGGGGGTAGGAACTGCATGTAGTGGAATCAGACCACAGGTAGTTTATCAAAAAAAAAAAAAAAAAATCATAGGTCTTTTGTTTAATTAGAGTTCTCACGTTTGCCTGCAATGCTTAGTCCCCTCAAGACGCCGCTGTTCCCCTTGCTTTCCTGTCGGCCTCAGCTCAGCAGCCATTTTGATGCGTTAAGTAGAATTTATCACGTCGGCTTTAAAGCTCACGGGTTCTGGGCGAGTGTCATGGATGTGAAGCAGCTGTGTGGTGAAGTACTGCAAAGCCATGTATTTTGGAGGATTAGCGGACTTCACCTTCAGGAGGGACGGCTGGACGTTACGGCCTTTTTCACTGTAAAATATTCTATAAAGGTCGTTTCTTGGATTTCGTGCGTCTGACTTCACCAACTGGTTTTACTCAAACTGCCAAACCTACCTAAACAAGGTCTTAATATGTGAAACTAGGTGATCTGCCCTACACACGTGGAAGGGTGAATAAATAAAGCTCACCTTTCACAACTGCAGGGCAGCCACATCCACCCAATGGTCTCCCTTTCTGAGAATCTCCAGAAAACTCTAATCTTATTCCTATTCTGTGAACATCCCAGTCTCAGTAACCACAAATAACATTTTTCTGTCGGCTAATCAGAGGCTCCTTAGTTTGATCTGAGCTGTTAAAGCGTCTGGTCAGACTAGCAGGTAATTTGGTGATCTGCCGTGGGGCAGCAGCAGGTTGGTCGGGGCGGACATTTGGTTTGGTTATGGTTGGGTTGATGTAACAGCCTTGCCGATTACTCTGCACTATGGTACCCGATTGTGGTGACATCGAGGCTGACCTTGGAGTCACCTCCCCCGCTGCCGCACTCTCCCTTGTCGTACCACCATTTGTTTTTCAATTTGTCCAAGAGGCCTTGCTCATTCAGTTTTAAAACTGCCAGGTTAACAGCATTTCTTGAAACGATAAAACATAACTTGTAAGAAAATGCACAGGTCCGTGAGAAATCTAATGCAAAGTAATAATTGTACCAAGCATCATAACGATAAATGGTAGTGAGACTACCACTGTCAAAGCAGGGGGGCTTATGCAACAGAATCTGTTAATCAGAATGGTCTAGGAAAGGACAAATTGTTTAAGAATTTAAGGAATATGGAGAGATAAGAAAGGCTCATATAAGGTAAAGACAGTGTTAAATCTTGGAAAAGGTGGCATGAAGGGTTACGTAGTTTAGAACTGAAGTGTGCGGGATGGGGACACTTGTCATTGAGAAGAAAAGTAACAACAACAAACATCATGCAATTAACATTCGTCACAAGTGACAGCGCAGCTTTTAAAGGCTAAATTGAAAAACCATTGAACTGTTAAATTAAAAGTGACAACACAACAGTCAGGTAGGACAGCACACGGGACAGAAGGAGAGATCGAAGGAGAGAGAAAAGCAACAGTAAGAGAGACATAAATATGAAATGATTGTTAGCTTTAGCCTTATCGTCTAGATTCGATCCTTCAACTAGAAATTAGCAGCTCTTATCACAAATATAAAATATTTAAAAAACATTATCCTTTGTATCCAAGTGCATTGAAAGGCATACTACCGTTACCTCTGTGTCCATAAAAAAACAAGAAGAGGAAGAGAAGAGAATGACAACAGGGGGACATCAGGGTAGGTGGAATACTATAACAACATGGAGGATATTGTTATATTATTCCACCCACCTTAATGCTGAGCCTTTGGGCGTCGCCACACCGTATCCTTTCGAGTCGAGGTTTCCGCCCACTTTCATGGTGTCGCAGGGCTTCCGCTGCTCGATGTACTCGTTCATGGTGGACTCGAGGAGAAAGGCGAACTTGCCCTTTGACTTTCGTACCCGGGCTACGCCATCGGGCGTGGTCTTAACAAACACTGAGGGTTCAGCGGATTTCATGTATGACCACATCTTCTCATACACTGCTATTTTGGATCGCTGTGGGAGGAAAGGAGAAGCGGATTAGAAAAAAATGCAAGAAACATCATGCACGTTTAATGGATTTTGCAGGATTTTTGTGCTTAATGATCACTTCGTTTAAACTGGCGTCATGAAGTATTTATAGACATCTTGGAAAAGCGGCAGTGATATCTTTAAATACTTCCAGAAAATATAGCTGGTGGACTTTTGTAGGATCATGAAGTACAAAAATTTACAAAATCCATTTCTCTTCATCGGCATAGATGTATTCCTCAAATATTATGTTGCAGCTTGAGGCTCAGATTCACCAAGTGTGAATGAGGACCACTCATCACCTGTGCAGTATATAGCGTCGTGCAAATTGGGTTTTAGAAGACACACTGGCATTTGTAGACTCGGTTATGAGAAAAATATCTCAGATAATTAAACTTTTGTGTCAGTGAAGTGTGGATAATCATGATTTATATGCAAACTTGCTAAACTTTCAGACCAGTCTCTTGGAGAATTTGAGCCTTTATGGTCTTGATTTAACTTGCAGAACTTATTACAGTTATTCATTTTCACGATACTGTCCTTAATGTAACATCTCTGCTGTGACTCCGAGGCAATGCACATGAGAAGTAAGAGAAGTGAACAAGAAAGCGGGTTGCACAGACACAAGGCAACCCATCACAGAGTGACACAGATGAGCTTCTTCCCAGCGCCTGGGGTCAGGCTTAGCGAGCCTGTAAAATCTGTGGGAGTTGAGCGCTATCTATAATAAGCATCAATTAAATTATTCAATGCCGCTGGATTTATTTTGGCATAGGCATTTCACACTTTGAACAGATCCCGGTCCAAGCAGCGATGAGCCAGCTCCCGAGTGGCACTGTGTGTACTGCAGACTGGATCCCACATAAAAAAATATGCTTTCTTTTAGTAAAGGCCAGAGAAAGACGAAAGGGGGTTGGATGGTTTTCAAGAACTGTCAGAATCAAAAGATCTACTGTCAACCAAAGGGTTTGTCGATGGAACATGGACAAGCTGCTGATATACCAGCATCTGTTGGAGATACTTCCCTGCAGTGTTTTTAACCTCACAGCAAGTCATCAGTTTACAGATACTAAAATCTGAATGATGAGTCAATATATTCATGTAGAGTGTATCTATGTGCCATTTTCATCTTAGAATGGATATTTGTTTGTAAACCAAAGTAAAGAGCAAAATAAATATTCTTCTTGATAGTGGTGCTTTATAAGATGGTGTATTAGGGCCATTATAGGTTGAAAATGAAGTTGTTAATACACACACATACACACACACACAGACACACACACACACACAATCTCCATAAAAAAGAAAAAATGCCTGCAGGTTTTTCTGCCAGAAAGTCAGGCGTTGTAAGAGCAACAAAGTCCATGAGCACATGACTTTCACCCAGTAGACTGAGGGTCATGTCCTTTGTTAGTCAGCGTCTTTTTAGACTTAGTTAACTTTTGTTTGTACAAAGCCGCTGAATTCACACTTAATGTCGTATTTCAGGCTTTTCTTGTGCACTTTTCATATGCTTTCCTACGAAAAGTAAAGGAGCAAAATTCATACATTTCCTACATAATCACGAGCCGGACATTTGTTTATAACCCATGTATTTTGGAAGGCTGCTGTCACGTGACCAATGCACTGACAGGGGTGTAGAACAAACAGTGATGGATGGGTCACAAAACACAGGACTTTCCCCAGGACACCAGTGTTCAAAACTATGTGAACCTTTAGTGAATTCTGAGGGTGCTTTCAGACCTAGAGTTCACTTGCTTTGGTCCAAATCAGAGACTAATTTTGTTACAAAGTTGCATAATTGTCTAGAGTTGGTTCGTGTTCTCACAGTTGCATAATTGTCTAGAGTTGGTTCGTGTTCTCACGGCAGCATTTACAAGCGGACCAGATCAAACCATACAGTTTGAAAACGAGGCGCAGCTCCAACTAGAAAACAATGTTTTGATACATTGGATNAAGGGGGTGGTTTATTCCGTTTGTCATTCCGAATGAAAGAATTTTGTGTGCATGTATACACTCATTCCTCTTTCAATTCATTCCGGTCTTTCTGCGCATGCTCCATTCCTTGCCCTTCTGGCGCGATGACGTATATAGTGCGCATAGCAACGGGCTGCATAGCAACGGGCTGAGATAGAGCAGTCGGACTTGTTGCACTCACCGGTTTCCATTCGGCACAGCACGGTCTTCTATCTCCCTTCTTCAACCTTCTACCTCTCTTCTCCTCCTCAACAGACGAAGCATTAGCAGAACAAGCTTGTTGTTGTACTGCTGCTTCAAGAATATAAGCAAAACACGCCCGAAAAAGGCTCTAAGAATGGCGTCGTCAAGCATCTTGTTATCCGGAGCGAGGACTACAGTGTTTTCTTCCGGTAAACGTAAACACGTAACATCCGCCCCGCCCCCTATCCAATCAGAAACCTTCCCTGCCCCAAACCTTGCACAGACCTGAATAAAGGTGATTGAACTGATCTCCCATGTAAACCCTCATTCGGAATGAATATTTCCCATGTAAACTACCTGAAAAGACTTTAATTCCGAATGATTTCATTCAGATTTATTTCATTCCGAATGAGAAGCTATCATGTAACCGTAGCCAGTGTGTCATGTGACTGCAGTTGGTTCGGATCGAGGTCAGAACACGTTCTCACCACAAACAAACCGCACCAGAGTTCGTTTGTAATCCGACTGAGACCACCTCTTCAAGAAGGTCTCAGTCCGGTTGTTTTGGCGCACACCTGAGTGCCATTGCTGTGTTCACACCTGCCTAAACGTACCGCACTTAGGGGGCAAATGAACTTGAGTTTGATTGACCCAAACCAAACAGGGCAGGTATGAAAGCACCCTGAGTCATGTTAAGGTACATCGTCACTGTGTTTCTTTTCCATGTTTCCAAACCCAATCGCCGATGCTTTACGTTGAGTTCACAATGTTTCGTTAAGTATGTAAAGGCATTCATGGGGCGCTACCTCATAGAATATTGTATGCATAATGGGTACATTGCGTATTACAACAATGTAAGGATGCTCAGGAGGGACGTTGAGCTGATGGCCCATAACATTGGTACAACTTTCATTTTGGAACTACTGTTTAGCCGTACTAGCACGTCTTCACTGAGTTAAATGATCGGCCATTCAACATTTCAAAGTTTGCTGGGATTCTCCGTTTACTGGTTACCCCACTCCCCACAAACACATACACGATTTTTCCTCCTTTTTTATAACAACAATGGCCCTCATATGCCATCATACCAGCATTTTTAGCAGGCTAGCGTGGTTAAACATGCCAAACATCTGCTGCTTCCAGCCTCTCAAATGTCTTTTATAGACAGTTTCTAGGGCAAAGTAAGTAAAGTGAAAATGAATCAACTTGGCCTCTGGAAAGCTGTAATGGTCATTTCTCACTATGTTCTGACATTTACAGATTAACTGCTCCAAATAGAAAAAATAAACTTCATCGATCAGCCAGTAATTAATGGTTGTAGCTTGTTAACGGGTCGTACAGTCAACTAGGAATGATAGAAAAACAGTAACTATGTACTGTAGGTAGTTCAAGTTGAAGATAAAGTACAGTTAGATAACTGCACATGGACACTGAGCTCTCTGGCTCTGCATGTCCAAACATACTGATCAGCACATAGACTCATCACTGTCCTCAATTGGTAAAAGCCCCCTTAACAAGAGCATCCATCTCTAATGCATTTCTATTAATAAACAAAAGCATTAACCCTGACCCAACGAAAGTGCTTTACTGGCTTTATGTAATCGCATACAATTTGTTTGTAGGCATCTGTCATAGAGCATCAGGCCAAGGGTGAGGATGAAATGAGACAGCAACATAACACAAATTAAAAAGTCTGCATGATGAATGTCCTCTGCACAGATGAAAAAGCCTTGAAGTTGGGGTGACGGCCATTCTATTTTAATGCAGCGGACGGGGGGGCCAGTCAGAGTCAGATGTGATGTTTTTGTTGACAGTCTCGTTAAATGTGTTCAATTTGCATGTGTCAGACATCATGGAAAGGACACTAGTTTAGAGGACAATTTCCCCAAAGACCCGCGGCTCATCTGCTCGGCAGAGGGAAAGCTCCAGGCGCCTCCTCAAATGAAGAGAAAAGAATGGATCTGGGCATTGATTACTGACGACAGAGTGTGCTGCCTCAGTGCTTTATGAAGTCAATTCATCAATATCAGAGCGGGGACCAAGTGCAACCAAAACCTAAATAGGCCGATTCCACTGCAACTAAAGTCACCAGAGAAAGCAGATCCTGATAGAGAGGGAAAACAAGATACAGTGAGAAAGCCCAGCAGGGAAGGAGAGATATTTGATTATTGACCGCCTGCACACGCATAAACACATACACATACAGCTCACATGTGAACATAATGCATTGAACGTCGACTCTCATCTCCTTTTAAATGTAATCATTCACACTCCGGTCTACAGTGGTCATTTAAAATTCAATTAGGGAATAATGACGGTGAAAGTCCATCATCAATGAACAGACAATTTGTTGAGCAATTATAGACCGCCATAAATACAGCTTTGTACGTGTGGCTCTCCTTCACACCATATAATGACCCCGTTAGGACATACTGCTGTATTCAAAATGAGCTTCCAGACAATTAACAGGGTGGGGTTACATTTGATAGCTATTGTATAAAGTGAAAAAGAAACATGAGTGCATGTTAACCTGCAAACAGCATAATCTCCCACCTTTAAATGTCTTCAAATTAAACGAAAGCAATCATAACGTTGCTCTGTTCATAATGAAGTACCTAAATAGTCGATCTCAGCCAAGCCTCCTACCGAGGCGACACGGTTACATCATCTGTGTAGGTGTTCCTCCTGCAAATGTGTCTGAAGCAGCGAGTTTCCTGCTGTCTTGTAATAGTCATAAAGACAAACTCTGCTCTGTTATTCCAGCCTGGTGAATTAAAATGAGGAATAAAGAGAACAGTACCTGCCTTTAAGGTTTGAGAGAAGCCAGGGGAAAACTGTGGGGTCCTTATTATTATTCTTCCGGGGAGAAATCTTTCAGATCAACACATCCAAATCACAAATGCAGATATGAACGCACAGGCACTCAGGCATTCTAATGCATGCACATACAAATGAAGGTTTCCTTAGAGCAGGGGTCAGCAACTGGCAATGAGCATCACTGTTATATCTAGCAATTTTAAATCAGGAACCAACATACTTTCCAAGGGCAGTTCAAACCTGCAATATCTTTTCTTTAAATATAACTTCTTAAATCTACAATATGTGATTTTTTTGGACACTTGGAGGCAGCAGAACAAGCTGCGAACACAACACTGACATTATTATCTCCATTTAAAGGTATATTACACAGGATTTTCCCAAAAGACAATGTATAGACCAAAGTAATCCCTCTCAATCATCACTTATGACCCACTAGAAGTGTGTGGTGGTGTATTTATCCGCAGAGACTCTGCCCTCTGCCTGGATTTTCTTATTTTCTTATTGTGTGGCTATGTTTGTGACATTCTTGGGAGCAGCACGCAGGTGAGGACAGGTAGCAACCAGGTGCCACACTATAAGCAGCACGCATCCAAGAGGAAGCTAGAAAGATCATAGACCCGGCGCTGAAAAAAACCAAACTATTGCGAGGCAAAACTTCAAGCAGACAAATCTTGCTCCAATACAAGAGTGAATCTGGGGTTCACTGGCAATATTGTTTCCGAACAGTAACCGACATTTCCTGCATAGTATACCCGTAAAAATGGAGTCTGCAATTCACGAGACAAATTGTTGATATTTGAACTCAACACCCAAACAAATACACCCCTGCACTGCTCCTTCAGAAGCTCTGTAATATCTCTGATTTTATGTGCATTTTATTACTATCATGGTGTAGCTCCTCTGCTCTTGGGCGAGGACAAGAAAGAAGGAGAATAGCCGCCATGGTGTTGTGCCGCTTGGTCTGAGCCACTTTGTTTCCAAGTTACAGAGCAGTTTTTACAGAAATTTTTCAGTGCACACACAGACAGGACATCTAGCAGACCAAAATTTGCTGAATTTAAAAATTATTTTAAAGACTTAAAATAGCAGACTCCAGCTTTAAGTTCTTATAGCGATATCTACAGATCCAGCAGCTATGTAGTAACATTTGCACTAGATGTTCGAGTGTAGAGTTTCTGGCCACTTTACGAATGTAAGTCTAATTTTCATTGTTTCAGCTCTGTTACGTTGTGGCTCTTTAGCTGCTCAACACTCCACTGTGCTCACCAGCTAGCAGATAATTTTGTCGGTCTGCCGTTCGGTGTTGGACAGGTAGTGTCAGTTTTAAGGGCTTATCCAGTGAAAACAGCTGCCTGAAGCAGCTGAAAACAACAATATGAGACACATTAAGCCCAGATACTTAAGTGTCAATAAATGACTCAATGCTAACTGTTGTTTTGTGTCGCACTGCAAGAGTGAAGATTTACTTGCTGGGTTATCCCACATTATAAACAGAAGCCTGAACCTGCTGCGGTTAAATGAAAGTACTGTTGTTGTTGCAGAAATATTAGAGAGGAATTTTCCAAAGTTTGAAAAAATTGCCTTCAATTTCAAAGTAACAGAAAGAGGGAAATCATCCCCTTATTCTGAGGGGAAAGAGAGAGTGTGCAGAGCTGGCTGCTAAAGATGTCACTTCCTGCCACAATAAAAGAGATGAGTAGGTTACGGACATAACGTCATTTAAAAATGTATTACAGTTTTTTCTGCTCACCACAGCCCTCTCCTTTTTTATTTTTTAGTATTTTTTTCTATTTATTTTTTATGTCCGTACTATACCAACACCACTTATATTATTGTCATATATTACTTATTTCATTAGCTATTTTATTCTATTGACTAATATGTTTATTGTCTTTTATAATTGTAACTGTGCTTTGCTATGTCTTTTAGACAGCCACCTCTTTGTGCTTGTGAGATGCAAATCTGTAGTGTTGCCCTCTAAGAGTCGACCAAATGTTAGTCGACCAGAAAGGTCATTGGTCGGCAAGATTTCTTAGTTGCAGAAAACAACAACAACAACAACAACAACTTGAAACTCTATTAGGAGCTGCACCTTGTCAAAATAAATCAAAACCTATAAGAATGGAACATGTGGGAATTAAATTTGAAAGGACAGACACAGGAAGTGGCCACACTCAGCAGTCAGACAGGAGTCACGTTACAGGGCTGGTACCTGTGGTTATTCCACAGGCTAGTTATGTCGGGCAGGAAATCCAAAGTGTGGCATCATTTTGAGAAGGTGAAGGACGAACCCAAGGTGATATGTAAACTCATCTTCATTCGTCGACTAAAAACATGACGTATCATCTGAAACATGGAAGTAGCTACATGCCCATTAGCCACTTAGTGAAACATGGAAGTAGCTACATGCCCATTAGCCACTTAGCACAATCATTGCTGCTTTGCCGACAGCATCATTAGCAGGCGGCTCGCTCAGTGTGTGACGTGCACTTGTAGATAAAATATAGGCCTATATTAATGAAGGTTCATTAGTACGGTTTGTATTTCTCTGTAATGTAGCACAGTGTTAACAATGTTACTGATACTATTCTTTCTCACACCTTCAACTCAAACCATTGTGTTGCCCCGCCTAAAAGATATCATTTAATGCTTGGATTAGTATCGTAAACATGCAGGCGACTGGTTGACTAATGGCTCTAAATGACGACTACTGGTCGACTAGCAAAATTCTTAGTCGGGGGCTGCCGACTAAGCCGTGTCATTAAAACTGTTTGAAGTTAAAGGTACTACTGTCATTTACTTTAAAAAATGGTAGTTTATCCAATTTGTTTTGCACTGTTTTTATTACAAGGTCATGTTTATTGAGATTAACACTAGCTTTGTATTGACACTGTTTCCCACAGCGCAGTTTTTAAATAAATCACATTCAAGCTGTGATGCAAACCCTTTTTGCTCAGCCCATATATTTTTATTGGAGGGCCAGATTTTGCCCACAGGCCACTATTTGCCCACTACTGCCTGAGAGGATACAAGCATTACTCCATACACTAAAACAGGATACCCTGTAGGTATTTCTTCACAGTCTAGAGGATAAATACTTATGGCCAGAAAATTCAAAGTCTCCCGTGATGCACCGAAAGACAGAAGAAAAGCCGAAGGGAAGATAGAAAGACAAGACAGATTTGTTTTTCTACATTTTTTGAAAGATCATTAATAAATCCAGAGATCGGAGATTTTGTTGTTCCAGAAACCCCCCCGAAAATGTCATTAAAATGTCCGAGAAGGGACAAGTGATTAAAGTCCAAAGTCAAAGCAATTGCCCTCTCCATTCTAAATAACCACTTAATCTGTATTGATTCTCAGTTATGCAGCATTTCCAGACCTCCGTCCACTGCCCTCCGAACTGCAGCCTGTTTTTTATTCTTCCTTTGGCGTCGCAGGCTGCTTTCATTATGGCCGCTCCCACATACGCTCCACTGCTTGTGTATCTAAATGCCATCGCCAAACACCCGCCACTACATTTCCTTCTACTTTCACTTCCTTTCCACTTTGTTTGTGGACATCACCACTTCTTCCCCAATATCCTGTATGCCAGGACTACCTGTATCTCAAGTATGCAGAAATGAAAGTTGAAGCTCTTGGGGTTGTACTTTGTCATTGAAGTGCCACATGCTACGCCCTGAATACCAATTGCTCGTCTTTGATGCTTGTTGCTGGACTCCAAAGGCTCCTCTCGCGCCTGCTGTTGCTGCTCATCTAAAGTTCGACAAGGCCCTCTGAGGACAGTGCATTCCCTCAGAGGTTACGCCTATCTCGCACTAGTCTATCATCACTTTTGTCAGCTTTCTCTTTTATGCAAACCGGCTCTAATCTTTATAGGAGCCTCCCCTTCACTCTGCACTGTATTGAAACACAAAGTGACAAGAGCTCGGGGAATTGTGCTACACTGTGCTGCATATGATTGCGGGGCAACCTTAGGATTTCTTGTGTAAATCTCTTTGCCTGCTTCTCTTCATGCAACCCCGGCCTAACGCAGGTCTGCTCCACACAAAAAAAAAAAAGCCACTTATTAAATATTGTGTTGGACGATGCAGAAGCTATAGTGTCTGTGCCATGATAGCTGAGACGTGAAATTGATTTTCATGCTTAGTAAAATGCATTGGTGACTGCACTCAAGCTGTTGTTCCCATCTCCTCCACACCTACAGATCAGTAAGATGCATGATGTTTGCCGTCGAGGCTTTGGGTGATGCATAATCTTTTGAGGGAGAACAGAAAACAATGCTGCGGTCTCATTTCTCTGCGCAATTATCATTCTTTCATTGTTACGCTGTTAAATGAGGTGCATGATGGGACAGCAGTGTGGTTGTCTTTGATGGTCTCACCCCGGTCTTTACACGTAATTAAACAGCCACATCAGCCCATTTTATCATCTCAGCCATTATTACGATTCAGCTTCTTCTTCGATGTACAATCTGAAATGTAACCGAGCCAAGCCTTTTGATGGAATAAAACCTCATCAAGAGGATAAACATGGCCTCGCTGGTACAACTCATCATTTTCTAATCATCCAAAACACAAATATCCAACTGACTGCATGAAAAGATCCATGACAGGAATTAAAATGATGAAACAAATCACAGTGGTGCAGTGGCGCATGACAGCTGCTATGTTGAGGAAGGGCAGCACAAAGCTTGAAGCTATCCTGCATTGTCTCAAGGTAAAGCAACAGACAGGCTGGAGACAGAGGAGATGAGGGTGCCCAAACAAGCAGGGCAGTCTGGGGAAGAGGAGCCAAGTGCGGGTAGAGCTGCTCTGCCAAGCGCCGAGAGCCATTCGGGCTTCCACCGGGCACGTCGACGGGCTCCCAGGCCAGCTGTCCTAGTTGGTTGCGAGCAGCAGAATTTGTCTTCCTAGGGGCTCCACTCAACACCTCCCTCTTTCAAAATTCCTCCGCAGCTTCTCCACATTCCCACCGCCAAATGAAGACGCACGCAGTGATGTGAATATTGTCACTGTCACATAATGGGCAAAACTGTCAATTTCTCAGGATCTAAAAGAACAGCCTTTGAGGAGTATCTTAAAAGCGCGGAGGACGATAAGATAATTTAACAGATTTGAAAACATGAGCTATCAAAATGAGAGTTTGAAGGTATTATAGCTTGTTATTACAAGCCATATCCATGCTACTGCATTTTATTTTTTGCTTTCTGCTGAGGAAGGGAGCAGAAAAAGAATATCTTACACACATGATGGTGTTTGTTCGACTTGTTAGGCAGTTTAATAAAATACACCAGGTGAAATCATCAAAAATTAACGACAGGGGGGTTCAGAGATGATGACATATGTCTTGTTTGAAACATTGGACTTGATTTAAAATTTCCAGCTGGCTGATGCCGTATGGGTCTAATTAAGCCCGAATGTATTTCCTGAAAAACATGATCTGAAATAGAACTTTAACTCCTATTAATCAGTGTGTTTTTTTTTCCTTGTCAGCCCTCTACAGCTTTAATTAAAAGTCCCTTGGAGTAGCGGTTCACACATGTCATTTCCTATTTGAAGACTCAGGGATGTAACTAGGACACTCATTATGCAGAATTCAGCAAAACTGCGACTCCCCGACCACCTCTCTCGGATTGTTCCACCAAGCAGACCCAAGGTGGCTCCTTTGTCACCTCAACTGTAATTGGCATCTATCATGTCTTTGACACAAAGACATGCACTGGATATGCACCTGAGCAGCATCCATGATGAAAGGGAAAGTGATGACAGGCTTTGTGAGGTGTTGTATGGAGAATAGAGTGCTGCTGTCATGTGCCGCCTTTCCCACGATATATTATCTTCGCAGTATACATCCTTTTACAACCGGCTCCTAAGAAGCACAACTTCTAAATATCAAACTCAAGCAGATGCTATCTTGTCCTTTGTTGGAGGGAAAAAAACATGGATTTGATTTTGCATTTTGTTGTTCTGAGCTATTCAACCCAGGGGTAATACAAATGAATTGCTCTTTCTGCCAACAGGCTGCAGCTGTGAAACATATGAATTGTTTCTCTCCTGCTGATGAGTAATGAGGGAGCGTAGGATAAAAGACTGTCATATTGCCTTTTCGTCATCACAAGCAGAGTGTTGTTTCATTAATTCTTTTTCAACTTATTGCTCTGCAAGTGCAAAGGATTGGACTGCTGATGCAGCCGCGCTACGAGCTACGATATCCAAGAATTTCAAAGCCGAGCGTTGATCGCCTTTAAGATATGCAGTGCCGTTTAACTCCTGCATCGCGAGCATGTGGCCGCCTTTCAGAGACTAATATAGTTTTGCTTCAGATTTTACTTAATTTATGACTTAATTGCCAAGCCAGTCCCTCATGCCGACGGACATATTGCTTATTCCATCTGAACCGTCTTTCAGACTGCTCTGTTTGACCTACAGGGCTCTTCTTCATCAGGTCCAATTTGCCTGCCATGGCCAGCTAGCTAATTATATTTCATGAGCTGACCCTTCTGAGTTTGAGCCTGATGTGGGTGCTTTGATTAGCCTCCTGTTTTTTATCACCTCTGAGTCTTTCACGTTGTTATCACACTTTCTGCTGACAGCCCCAGTGCCTCAAGGTTGCACACTGCAGTTCTGCCGCATAAATTTCACGTTCATGTCATAAGAGTTCAAGAACTGCTTCTCTGTCAACATGCCTCATTTGGAGCAATCTTGCGCGGGTCAAGAGTGCTGTACTAAAGGCACAAAATGGAAAAGCTGCAAGGAGGAGTTTATCAAGGACTTTACACAAAGTCGTCTTTATGATGCAACAAGCCTGAGTGCAAAAATGTTTGGCCCGCTGCATTTTTTTGGACATTTGATCTTAAAGCAAAGGTAATGCCAGCCTTTCACTGTCACAGAAAAATTTGAATAAAATCATGAGAGTTTGGCTAAAGTTTTGGCGTGCTCCTGTGATCTTGATCACTGCTCCTGGTAGAAAACACAACACCAAACTCCATTTAAGAAATACAACATATTAATTCCTTACGTGACTGCAAAAATACATAACTCTTGAAAAAAGTATCATATGTTGACAGCCCTTTTGTCAATTCAGCATCAATATAATCTATAAAGATAAACTGTATTTGCGTACACATTTTACATTGTGGGTTTTGAGGCTAACAGTTTCAAAAAGTATGATTTCTCACTGAAATACAGGCTGGTTAGTGGATCACATACACGCTTAATTTAACACGGATTCTTGTCCACTTCATAACTCCACCAGTCTCTCCTCCTTTTTCAAAGTACAAGAGAACCGAGAGCTGTTTACGCTCTTGCGCCTCCCCGGAGTCCCCTCCACGTTTACTGTCTACTTGGTCTTGTGCTTCTTGTTTGGTGCTTGAGAGAGTGAAGCTTTTGGTTGCTTACAATCTTCATGCCATTGAACTTCAGTATTTGCATGAGCCAAGAAAAAAAATCTCAGACCATACACATGATTGATTTTGCTGAAACATCAAGACAAGAAACAGACTGACTAAAGACAGCTCGGACTGAGTTTTATGACCACCTCACACCAAATGTTTGAGATCACAGAACTGCACACCATTCTGGCATTGGAAATTTGTCTGTGACAGTGAAATCGTTTGAAAAGACATTTGGTGCATAGCTGGTATTATGGTCTGTAACTAAAAAGTCTGTAACTTATGACACACTGTCATTAGATGTCAGATGTCAAAGTCTTTTAAAGCCTTTTCAGAGTGTGTGGTGGGCAGAAGGTGCTGTGTGGTGAAACTGTTTTCTGGTACTACTCACCCTAAAAAACTCCTTTGTGGAGCCTGAGTCCAGAGTGCCATATGCTATCTCTGTTTGCTTGGCTAAATCTTCGGCACTTTCTATAGGAGAGACCATCCTCTCCACTGTCAAGAAGGCAGCCAGGTTGGCTGTGTAGGAGGAGATGATGATGAGGGTGAAGAACCACCACACACCACCGACGATACGGCCCGATAGAGACCTGCGAGGGGGAGGTTGAACACGGGGAAACACAGAATGTAATTACACACTGACATGTGGCGCCCATCAGCCTGCTAAGATGCTAACAGTTGTGCTCGGTGTACCTAATTGCACTGGTAATCAAAATTTCCTTGTAACTCAACCTGGCGCTGCGTCAGCACGCTAAAGCAGCACATTTCCGAGGAAAGTAGTACACGCTGTTTGAAATGAACTCTAATCCAAGGCTGTAATTGGCTGTGAAACAATTAGGGGTCAAAGCTCAAATCATAGCCTAAAGAAAGTATTGATGAGGCCATTCTGCTGATGATAATTTCCACATACAAACTGACAAACTCAATTATACATATAATGGCTGCAATAAATGTGAAATGAGTTTAGCTTCAAATAATGAACACCTAAAGGAAGAGGGCAGGACGTGGAGATGCTTGAGTGACTCTGTGTATCTATTAAAAACGCATCTCATCACTTGCAGTTAAAATTTTACGTAGTATTTGTTTCTGCTTTTATCTGCACTCCTTGTGTGTACTGAAGCTGACCCACCTGGGGGAGATGTCACAGCCCTGCTGCATGAAGGCGCCCAGTGAGAACCAGAGAGAATTGAAGATGCCAAAGTCATTGGGAGGATCGGGGGGCGTCTGTGGGTCTTTGGTCTCGTCCTGTTCCTCGAGGTTCCACTCATAAGGACTGAACCGACTGACCAGGAACAGGACCACGCTCACCCCAATATAGGCAAACACTATACACATCCAGATCTCATAGGCCAGCGGATCCAGGAAGGAGAAAACGCCGGGCTTGGACTTTTGCGGCTTCTTTATCATAATGGAGATGCCCAAGCTCATAAAGGGCTTGGAAAAGTCTATCACCTCCTCTCGAACCAGAGTAATGGTGAGAGGTGCAACAGCTATATCTGCTCTCTGGAAACAGGGACATGCACAGCAAGCGTTAGTCAAGACCTGCATAAAGAAACGGGTCATTTTAAATGTGTGTGTTGTGAAAGACTGGAGCTGCAGAGGAAGAATAAACCAATGTTATCACACATTTTACACAAGATTAAAAGAAATAAGCCACCGGCTGTGACACTTGAAGGCTGAAAAAAAAAAAAAAAAAACCCCACACACGCACATGCACAGGAAAAGCAGAGCAGGATTTGCACAGTGCTACGACCTGGGATGTTAGCTAATAGATTCAAAGTGTAAAATTAATTTTAATTAATCACCATTAAATTTTACAGAAATTTTGCCACATTGGGAGGTAAGGAGGAGAAAAAGCTCACAAGGGCCCTGCAAGACTTTCAGAGAGACAGCTTGGACAAAATCCACCGAGGCAGATGGGTGTTTGAGTCATGTTTGACCAAATGTTTCCTTAATCGAGACCAAAGGAGAAACTGGAGAGGAGAAGTTTTCAATTGTATGATTCCTTTGAACGAGCTGAGCTATACCTTATTCAAAAAAAAAGCGTAGTAAAAGAAAGTAGTGAGTTCATCTGATGTCTTTTAAACAAGTGTAATGGCTGCAATTTGCCGAACATACAGCAAAGAGGTTGCTGTATACAAAAAAATCAGCAAGCCTTGGCTGCGTAAACTTAATCACATGCCATTCAGTAGGCTTGGATTTCCCAAACACGGCTTATTCTGGCATTAGCTTTATTTATTTATTTATTTATTTAAATTTTCCAAGCTGTTTCTCTTTATCTCCCTCCTTTGCTCTGCTGCTTCAATCACATTACGCTATCAAAACACATCCACGGAGGTGGTGCTGCCTTTTTAGGAATCACAATGGGTTTCTTTGTAAAAGCAGAAGAAAATAATTAATCACATTAGACAGTGTTACTGCAGCGAGTGTGCATGTGATTAATTAAATAACTGCTCCTCTTCAAAGGAGGACAATTCTTTGTATTGTGCTCGCATTGTCTTTTTATGTCGAAATTGAGAAAACATTGGATTGAAGCGGCGCGAGGCGGAAAAATGTTTCCTACAAGGTCAAACTAGGAGCAACACAAATAGACCCAATAAACATGGCTGTTTTCTTTACCCTGTCAACAGAGCGTTGTGAAGGGGCTATAACCATTTAATCCTAGCGCAGGCGTAAGCAGCACTCAATCAATGTTGAGGGAAACAAAGCAATAAAGAGCAGCCTGCGGCCTAACCTTTAAAAGACAACTAAAATCAAATTAATTTACTGGTCAAAAGGTCAGAATGTACAAAACTATTAGTCCCGGACCACCTGCTTTAAAATTACAGGTCTGGAAAGACTTGACAGCGACGTGAGCGGGATGTTTTTTTCGCCCTCCATCTGCAGGGAGTGGACTTTTCCCATTTGAAAGATAATTTGGTGGCGATAGCACATCAAACCAAGCAATCTCTCAAGCTGATAGTTGGGAAATTGAACAGATGAGGAAGCCTAACCCTCATGCATTTTGTATTTGGCCCCTGTTCAACTACTGTGGCCTTGAAGAAAGGCGAGAAAGGAGTGGAGGGGGGGGGGGTACGTTTTAGAATGCCAGAGGTGTTGCGAGAGCCCGAGCGCTCTGTCAGATGTAAAACACGGCGTGACCCGTCCCTAATGTGAGAGGTTCAACCTTTACGGAGCACAACACATATGGATCTTGTTGTTTCTAACCGCAAACCGCCGTTTAGCTGTTGATTCTGCAGCAGATTTTCTCAGCTGTGAATTTACAATGTGGCATACTCATCATACACATCAAACATTGAACATAATTACACAATCACTTCAAAGGCATACAATCTTTCATTCATCAAAGTGATTACAGTGTGTTTGCCATATGGACCCATTGTTTTCATGTACCTACCTCTGTTTTTCGCCTGTAAGAGAGAGAGAGAGAGCTTTCTATGCTAAGCAAGAAGGATTAATTGCAGTGAACAGCACTGAGAAATGATTTCATTTTCTCCGTCTCAAGATGATCACCAACTCCCCCAGTGCTTGAGGCTGCATCTGACAAATTCACTCACAGCTGAGCTTCCTGAGACAGCATTAGACTTTGAACTGGGCAATAGCTGATGAGTTCACAACGGGTTGGTGATAACCTTAAGACAGAAAAATGAGATCTCCTCTCATGTTGAAGTTCCTTGCAAACTGTCATGTAATCAGCGAAATTGAGGCTCCCAGTACTCACCCCATAGACCAGTTCACCCACCATCCCGTTCCACGTCTTGGTCTCGGGGTCTCGGGCTCCGTACTTCCCATCCATTACTATAGACAGTTTGTACTTAATTCCAACATGTTTGGCAATCTCAGATGCTAAATCGACGCAGTAGCCTTCATATCTGTCATTCCCATCCAGATGCATATAATTTTTCTTGTACATCACATAAGGAGCTTCCTGTTGATTCAAACACACGCTGGTTTATTCACTCCCATGCCCTAGCACACATTCAGTTACACAGAAATATGCATACATGCGCCCATATGTGCCCGTGCACACACTTACACACACTTACACACACACACACACACACACACACACACACACACACACACACACACACTTTCTCACACTCAAAGAGAGATTCAAAATATTATAAGCTGCTATAACCACATCCATGCAGTCATGCATATACAGATGATGCCCCGCGAATGCACAAATATACTCTGATAACAGCAGCGTGGTCATGTGGTCACACTGCTTTCATCAAGCCATGGCAGCCAGCAGACACCAAGCCCAATGCACCCAACCCATTTTGAGCCCAAGGGTGCAACTCAGTGGTATAATAAAGGAGGGTTAAGGGAAGGAAGTTTTTTCATTTCTGCGGGAGAAGACAGAGGGGCCAGAATGAGTTTTAATAGGGCTGGGAGTCATTGGTAGGCAAGGTGTGGGTCAGCTCAGAGGTGGGTGGGGATGGGAATGGGGATGGGTTTCATAAGTAAATGCCAGTGACAGGAGAGGGATCAGAGAGTGCCCATAGTATCTCAACATATTCAAGCACATTGCACCAATGCGCAGTTAAAGGCTGTTTCATTCCAAAAAAAAAAAAAAATTAAAAATTAAAAAATAAAAGATAAAAAAGAGCCGTTATTTGCTTTCCAGAAAAATGCAAAAAAAAAAAAAAAAAGAAAAGAAAAGAAAAGAAAAACTCCATAAATGAAATAATTACATCAGGAGAGCAGGAGCGTGCTATTTTTCCTCTCCTTTTCAACTTTTCACTGGTGCAGCTTCGTCTTTTCTCTTACTGAGCACATCATCATTATCAAACAATAGGACCGCTCAGGAGAGCAGGCATTGTCATTACAGCCACACACAATTAGAGTGCAAGTGGGAGAGCAATGGTTTGTTTGTTCTGTGCTGAACGTATCCCCTCACCTTGTATCCATTGAGTGTTCCCCTCGAGTTAACACGTGTTTACCTCCTGACTGTATTTCTCATCTCGAGATGTTAAATGTTTCCTCTTGCTATGGAGTGACGCCGGCTTATGCCTCGGAATACAGATGAAATCTAACTGTGCATAAATACCACAGATTCTTATCGTTTTCCAAACATTCTTTCTTTTACCATTTTAAAATGTTTGCTCGCAGCGACTGAGGTACTGCATCAGGTAATTATACAGTCGGTAAATATATTCGCAGTGGGAGCTATCCAATAAGCCTGAAACATTTAGTTGAGTAAATACAGTTGAAAATAAATAAATGGAAGGTATTTTGTTTGTTCATCATTCTTTGGGTCTGGGAAGATTCCCAGCGACATGATTCCTCCCTAAATCACTGACTGGAAGTTATACTTCAACACAGAACACATGTAGGAGCAATACAAAATAGATTGGAGAGGCAATAACGAGGACAAATACCACACCTGCTTATCCCTCCTCCAATACTGTTTATTTTGCTTTGCCCAGCTCGAGAAACCATTGCAGTATCATCCTCTAGTCATTCTCCGGCCAGTCTATCCCGAGTGTCATTGAACATTTACTTGATGAGGACAGACAGGTCTACTTACGTATGCGTTTGTATGCTTTTTTTTTTTTTTTTGGTAATTGATGGAGTCAACCATTATCATTTATACCATTATTGTGATGTCACTGCTACGACAGGCCACTGAAGTATGGAAAATCAAAATGCTTTGACACCCACACGGATACAGTTGAAACACTCCCCCGTTACGGACCGACTGTTTCAACATGTAGTGAGTGGATGGAAAGCAACACAAAAAAGATGTGGTTCTACCCGCCCAGGACAGAATGTATCACTCATTGGAATCAACACCATGACCTTGAGTGGCAGAATACGTGAAACATTTAAAACTGCATGGAAAGTGTACCATAATAGTAGTGACCACAATCGTTCGGTTTTCCACTGAGGAGTCGTTGGAGACCTGCGGGTCCATAATATTTACAAATCGTGCGTACTCGTTCCAGTACCCAATCTGCAAAGAGAAAACAGCAGTTAGTGTTGCATGCCGGCGCACTGGCGATACGCAGTATATAGCAGGGACACTTCTGAGTATTACTGCCATGATGCAGGGCTCATTAAAACAGCACTACATCTCCCAGAGGCCTGCTGCCTCTGCCCTAAAGTTCATCCAGAATAGCAGTAAATGAGCAGAATGCTAAAACGTCAGAAAGTCGTCTAAGCATGGAAAAAATTAGAGTTGATATTTCTACATCCAACATGCACTTAGTGTCGTGATCAAAGATGTAATGAAAATATACTACTGGTTTTTATGATCTGTTGAAAGAGCCAAATGTGCAGCAACTGAACTGCCTGAGCATACGGCAGACAACTTCAACCCCCCCCCCCCCACCACCACCTTCAGCTTCCCAGGTTTTATGGTAAATAATTGATACTCAGGCCTGTGAACTGCATACGTATTTAATAATTTAGCATAATATCCCAGTGCCTCCACAGTTTCTTCTACACAGTCCTGCCATCACAGTTTCTCTGTATTCTGCTGTACAGATGCTTAAGTCAAACCAATGTCAAGTGTTTGTTTGCCCATCTGAAATAATGGCTGCTCTGGCTCACGATGAAACGTGTTGCATATGTTGCTGCCAATAATCTAACTGTTGCTGGCGAGGATTTTCCTCGTCACATCTGGTCCGCATTTTGTTTTGTTTTTTGCCTCAGATCTTTAAAATGTTGGGGCCAGACAGGTGCATAGCAGTGCAAAGTTTTTAAACACCAAATGGAGGCGCTAGAAAGCAGCAGACTTCTCAGACTAGAGCTCCAAACTGTGCTTACAGTTGTGGATGTATTTAGTGCACTTGCCAGACTGGAGAAAGCTCTAAATGTTTATTCCCCCTGCTCTTGTCCAACAGTGATATTTGAGAAGTGCTGCTCGGGGGACGACACTGTGGGGGAGCTGTGTCGTGGAGGGCTGCTCCAGAGGCAAAGTCCTGATTTCACCCTGAGCAGCTGGGACAGATATCAGCCCATACATCACTGGTGACAGTCCCAGCTAAGAACCTTCATCCTCTAACTGTCAGTGGGGTGACCGGGGCTCCAGGTCCTGACAAACTGCTGCCCGGCTTGTCTCATCTTCCCTCCCTTCTTCACTCTCTCCCACTGACCTCCTTTCTCCCACTCTCTCCCTGTTTGGCTGTGCGGGGATGGCTGTAAGGGCCCTGTGATGCTAACTGAAGTGTGGGCATTAGAGGCCTGGGAGGCAGGCGGCATAATCACATGTCATATCAGACTGAGCCCACACTTATCCAGCTAACGAGAAATTCACAGCTGTCGCTTGGAACTGGGTGAGGTTATGAAATAAAACCAGAGGTCATCATATGGTAGCGGTTATAATGTGAATGTACCACTGGGAATTACCATTTTGAAGAGGAGCCAGAGGAATTCTTGGATCCCCTTTATAGTAATTGGTTATCTGAATGGTAATTACTGTCAGGAGAGGACCAAAAATCCTATCTGCGCCATCACACGGCACGGAAATGGTCTTATATCATTCTTTTGATAGGACAGTTTTAGCTATCAGATTGCAGGCTGTGTGTGATTTGTGTGGCTTGTGAAGCTTGGGATAGCTCATCAGTGCTGCTACCTAACAGAGGTAGAGATAGGCAATTAGCATTACTCTGCACTGTCCTGTCAGCTCTGCTGTTCCCACATGACTGCAAAAGCCCTCAGTACTTTAATAAGCGGAGGTAGAGGCTTATTTGATTTTTTTCCCCTCTGTTTTCACACAATCATGCTCAATCATTTATCTCACGGTGTGTCTACATGTATACAGAGATTTTTGAGAACACATATTTTTCCCCTTAAAAAAAATGAGTCTCTCCACACAGCCTTTATTTACGAATATCTCGGTCCACACTAGAACGCAAAAGCAACCCAGTTAGCGATGGTCAGTAGTTTGCCTTGTCACAAAGGCGGTAAAGTGCACAGGCTTTTCAAACACCTACTGGAGATCACATCACTGTTGATTCCCATTCAATTTAAGCATGGAGGAGCTAACTCAAACATGTGAGTGATGCTCTGGACAAAAGTTTTCTAACAGATAACAGTCCCACTCTGCAAAGTGTCCCACCATCTGCTGGTTCGACCAGGCCTGATTCAAAACCTTCGTTTCTGGCAGACGGGTGCACACCAAAACAATCGGACTGAGACCTTCTTGAAGAGGTGGTCTGGTGTGGTTCGTTTGTGGTGAGAACTTGTTCCGACCTCAATCCGAACCAACTGTAGTCACATTACGCATTGTTTCGGTGAAACAAGCACGAGCATGTTACAGTCCTGGAGTCCTATACTGCCTTAACATGCACTATCGGTGCATCCAATGCATCAAAACATTGTTTTCTAGTTGGAGCCGTGCCTCGTTTTCAAACTGTATGGTTTGACTAAAATGAACAATGACAGCAATATAGTCCATGATGACCAGCGCTAACATCAACCTGCGTAGTTGTCCCTCCATTGTGACATTAGAAAGTGTCGCACCTGCGTAGTTGTCCCTCCATTGTGACATTAGAAAGTGTCGCATTTATCTTGCAAGTGTACTCTCCTTCAATGTTTTGTTTACTTCCTGGATTTTTCCTGCATGGAAGTTCTGACCAATCAAGAGCAGCTTTCTCACGCAAGGCATTTTATGTGGCTTGTAAATGCTGCCGTGAGAGCACAAACCAACTCTAGGCAATTATGCAGCTTTGTAACAAAATTAGTCCCTGATTCAGACCAAAGCAAGACAACTCTCGGTCTGGAAGCACCCTTAGTGTAAAGCACTGCTAACAGAATGTTAGCAAACCGGTAGTTCGCCAGTGTTTTTCCCATTTACCGAACATGCTGTTTAACATGTCAACAAGATAAACAGTAACCGGAGTTTTGAAACATCTGCACCTTTAAAGGTCTCTTAAAAATCTCTGTTTTGGTGACCTAACACTGTGTTTGCATGTAAACAAGAGGCAAAACATAGAGGAAAATATCAGTTTTCAACATATCTGTAGACGTGTAGACAAGGCCTCTGATTAGTTCAGGGCAGAGACTTGGCATGCCTAAACATGTGGCCAGCATTCACTGGGTTCAGCAGAGGTGATCAATAAACCATTTCAAATTACATGTTGGCCAAATTCCACGATTTTGACAAGTAATGAGGCAAACCTTGATGTGTGCCAGCTGTTAGTGTTTCTGCTAAAGGGTTTTTGATCAGGTCTGGATCTGACAGCTGACGGATGAAAGTTGATAGAGGTCACCGCTCCGACTCACCTTCCTCGGCCCACCTGTTTTCATCTCATAAACATCTATGGTGTAGTTGGTCCTGCGGCCGTAGTTGTCAAACTGGATGTTCCCAGTCATACCCTGCACTTGAACCTGCCACGAGGGACAGACAGACGTAAAGACAGACAGACAAAGAGAGGGACAAACAGACAGACAGACACAGGGGAATGTGTAATAGCCATCACTTTGCATATATAGCTGGTATTAAGGTGCTCGTGTCCACGGAGCTACTGGAGTGCGCACACTCTGTTAATCAAATGATGAACTGGATACGCTTTAATAAAAGATGTAGTTTTATGGTAATGAGGGCCTGGATTTGAGTGAGCTCTGTGCAGAGATATCTGGGGGCAGAGGGAGGAGAACAGCTCTGTGCTCTCTTCCCTTCTCTCTGTCACTTTCCATCTTTATCACACTCTCACTCCCTATCTCTGCTTCACTTCTTCTAGCCTTTTCTTTAGTTATCAGCTTGCCACTCTCTCCCTCGCTCCCTCTCTTTCTCTGCCCCCCCCCCCTACCGTTTTGAGAGCTCTCTCGATGTCGATGCCTTGGCTCCAAGGTACAGCGGGATTGGCTAGACAGTCTCCAGCGCTGCCCCGGCGAGAGACGTCCACACGCTGGCGCCGCAGGTACCTGAAGGCCTCTGCTATCACCAGGATGGCATCATGGGTCAGAGCTGAAGTGTACTGTACAAAATCAGGGAGAAAGCGGTGCACACTGTGAGACAGGAACACATGGTGAGAGGCAGGAGATGAGATAAGATTACAGTAAAGCCTTCACAGGCTCATATGATTTTATACTGTGCAAAGACTGCGTAGTATGTTCCATAAGAGCAAAAGTAAATCGTTTGAAACGACTTGTCTGGGTAAAATTTTTATATAATAAAAAATCTTGCCAGAAGAAATCTGTTTGCTGAAGTTTTTGTATTCATTTAATTGGGGCAGTCTGTGTGTTACTTTCAGCCCCTGCATGTCAACGCCTGCAGGTCAGGTCAGCGTGGGTGGGGTGGGTGCCTGCTCTGACGCCATTCTAACGATAAAAATAGCTTGATTAGACAGATTTGATTAGAAAAGCCAAGTCTTGTCTGACGGTCAGGACCTCTTTCAAAACTTTTAGTGCAGAGACGGGAAGTAAATAGAGCCTTAATGTGTGATTTTATCTCCCACGCACTTCCCCTCCAACTTCGCCTGACCTTTTCACCACTGAGGGTTGAGCCACTTGTTTGTTGACCACTGCACCATGACAAAATCTAATTAAATGCCATTCAAAATCCATTTCTTTCTTGATCATTGTTTAATTAGATGTAAATTGAAGCTGCGATATAACCTTGCCTTGCACCGTCTATCAATATATTGATTGCTGGGAGGGATGCAAAGCAAAGAGGAGGAAGCCAGGGGTGGGAGGAAGACAGAGTGACAAAGACAAACAGAGGGTGAGAGGCGGAGAAGAACCGATAGAGAGCACTTCAGAGGGGATGATCGTTGTATTCTGCATGCACAATGAAAGGCCTTGCAAGCAAAGTACCTTCAGAGGAGCGTTCCGGGCTTCTGGGAATTCTCTTTCATCTAATCGCTCCCAGCGCTGCATAAACTGCTGCACAATCGGGTTCTCAGGGTTGACTATCTGAAACCCTGAGATGTTGGCTCCACCGGCGAAGACTTTGTCCAAGCTCACATTAGTAAACCCCTGAGATGAGACAGAAGAGAAACGAGTGAGGAGAAGACTCATGTCACGTGTTTTTCGTGTAATATAACCTGGGGTGAAGCACCACAAAATATTAGCTGCTATTCCAACAGCATGCAAGGTGTGTTTTATAATGGACTCTGTGCTGTATGAGAAAGCAACATGTGTTTGTCATTACACCACGGCAAATGTTTTCCTTCACACTCTGCGGTGTAACATGAATTCACTCAGAGATAAACAACCTGCCAGCAGATACTTATAACTTTGTGTCAGATCATGTAGAAGACGAAATATGTTACTTGAACCAGCTGGTCTACTTTTATTCCGATTGCTTTTTCATGTTAAAAACCCCCCAAACAAAACATTTTCTAATGCATTTCAAAAACCTCTGCCGCTCCAGCTGCCTTTAAATTTCCCTTCTCCACCCTAGAGCTATGACATGGAGTTATTTCTTTTTATGGTCAAATTGCTGTTTTTTAAGCGCAGCATTGTGTCATGGCGTGCAAGGACATGTGTTTGACTGCTGCATAATCACATCTTCTAAAGTCGGGGAAAACAGCAGCAGGGGGATCGGCGAGTGAGAGCGGGGCCGGCCTCTACTTTCAAACTCTCATGCTAATATCAAGGCTAAATGAACATTTCCCTCCCCAGAGCAGGAGGGAAAAGATGGCTGCCCTCCAAAGATGGTTAAAAAGGTTAAATGCTGTTTATTTATTGCTGAGGACATTAATCTATACTTGTAAATATGAATATATTCATTTAGGTGAATATGCAATGTAGTGTGACTGCCAGATTGTGATTGATTGGGCACGAGCAATAAACATGACAAACTCTATATATACAAGAGAAGAAGCTGAATATATAATGCAGGGTTCCTACTGCTTAAGGCAAGTTAGATTTAAGACTTTTAAGACTTTTTAAAGCCACTCGGATTGAAATTTAAGAACTTAACCAAAACTAAAGGGGAAAAAACCATCAATTATTTAGGGTTAGGGAGAATTTTGGTCAAGTTTAACGTAAAACATGGCTTTTTTGTTCAAGTTAATCTACTTCAGATGCTTTATCCATTTGGTTTGCCTTTAAAAAACTCTTAATTTGGTTTCTCTATCTTGATCTGCGTGATGTTTATGCAAGAGGCATTCTGTAAATTATCTAAAAAAATAGGCTAGATATTAGCAATTATTTTGAGATTTGAGACACCACGTCAGTAAAAAAAGATTCATATTATCCTACTTCCCATGTCTTAGCATCTTAAAGACTTTTAAAAGATTGATTTAAGACATTATGAAACCAATTAAGGCCTTGTTTTTGGATTAATGCATTCAGTGCCTTTTAAGGCTTTTTAAGGATCTGCAGGAACCCTGTATACAAGTCTGTGTTTTTCTGATTTCATACAAAAGCCTGTAATCCACTTATTGTGCATGCACATTTGCGCTCATGGCTGAGACTAAGTCCCACCACATGCAGCAAAAAGCAGGTCCCAGTCCCTCCCAGGGGAGCGGCTTGGTTATTACTCACAAGATTGGCCAGAATGTAGTGGTAACCACGGCTGTTCTTCCCCAGGGTCACAACCTATGGGAGAAAAACATCGATACAGTAAACCACCCATGAGAAGAGGGCTAAGAGCCACGGCTTGAATAAGTGGCTCCGACAATCTCTGTAAATACGGCGACGTCCTGCGAGCACGCGGGATGCCACTGGAGTTGAAACAAAAGCAAAGTCGGGCGCGGAATAACAAGAGGCAGAGGGAGCGGTTGGAGGAAGTGTTCATTAAGGAGGAGCCGATAATGAGAGAGGAACAGGAACAATGTGGAACACCCTTAAATATTCTGCTCACTTTGAAGTCATTCACGGCGCAGAGATACGAGTCCTCAGCAACTGTTGGACAGAAGGTAGAAATAGGGAGAAAAAAACATTTCAAAGGAATTTACAGTGAGACAGTAAGATGTAGATCTCGCTCCGCTTTGAAAATATCACACCTTCGGAGCACAACAGCATGTTTCAACCCACGCAGCCTGTCTGAAAATAGTAAGTGGTGTTCTAAGCCATTCCATCACTGTAGAACCAACCATATGCTGCCTTTTATTCGAGATTTTCTTCTTCCTTTTTGTACTTGGCCCACAGATAAATCAAATAGTGAGAGTCTAAATTGTCCTGGCTTTTTTTGCGCATTACATGCTGGACAGGGTTTTCAACTCGGCCTCGTGAGGGTCTCTTATTTATGAGTTTGCAGTCTGCTGTGGATGGACTTCTGAGTGGCTGCCATGCAGAAACCCGTCAACCATGTCTCAGTTTTCATCTGCGTTCTACAAACACAGCAACACAAGTTTACAGCAAAATCAGCATGTTTGCACATGTTCTGGCTCTGGCTCTGTCACAAAAACAAACCGTCAGTTTATCATCTGTTTGTCTGCGTGTGCGTGTTAGGCCAGGGACGTTGGATATTTGTTACTGTGGATCATTTACGACGTTCCCACTGAGCAGGAGAGAGCGATAAAAAGCAAGCGTGTATCTTCACATCTGAGGCTGCACAAAAGTCTTTGAAGGACGTTTTCAGTTTCCCCCATTTCAACTACAATTACAGCTTTTAATTTGGCTACGGTGAACCGAAACTGACCTGGGTGCACAGTAGCACCGAACAAGAGCACACTCTCCAAATAAAATAAACCACTTCTCTTCCTCTTTTGTGGAAATCTGAAGGTTGTCCACAAAGGAGGAAGGGAAGTCGGTGGTGTTTTTCACAAAGAATGGCGCACGAGGGAGCACAAACACACAAAGCCTTTCACTCACGCTATCAAACTGCTCGGGTGGGTCAGCTTTCTATGACAGCCTCCCCATCATTAGGGCTTTAAACCTCCACCACAGCAGGACGTCAGACAGAGGGGAACAAACCAAGAAAGTGAAATGGAAACAAAAAGGAAATGAGCTGATTATGATGCAGAAATAGCAGGAGTTGGCTTTTAGAATCCATCAATCAGCGTCTAATGAGAAGATGACAGACAGCTCCATGAAAAGAAATCTCTGCGACACTTCCACTGCGGTGATATCAGAGCTAGACGGATCACACTGTAATTATTCACAAATCTAACTTGCAGACTTTTAGCCCTGCTGTATTTTCTTGGACAAACCCGCAGCTCCGCAGTCATTCACTGTGTGCTAACCTTGACTCAGGCCGTAAGCCTCCTCACACCTGCCCCGGAGCTGGGCAGAGAAAGGCCTCACCCCCCACCTGCTGCCCGCAGCTCACAGCCAGCCTGGCAACAGCTACAAGCTGCAACCTTGGGATGAAGCGCAGCGAGACACTGATGACACAGAGATACACAGAACCTCCAGCCGGATCACGCCAACCTCTCCCCCCAGCCCTCTTTAATTAGGCAGACGGCAAGACCTGACTCCAGTTGAGACGGACAGATTTCATTGTTACTTGTTGTGATGCACCGCTGATCGCCTCATCCCTAAATCCCTCCGATCCTGCAGATGGTGATAACTATCTTTTAATGGTGTTGATAAGATGCAGTTCTCCTGTATCTCCTTTTAAACCCAATATTATTTGAGCAATAACACACTATTACGGGGGACGATATTTACTCAGATAAGACATAAGAAAATAAATTCTATCTTATTTGTGTATAGTAATGAGCACAGTCAAAAGGGATGTTAAGGTAGAGACATCTGAAGGCAGAGTTTGGGGAAATATACTTGATTGCTTTCTTTTCAAGAGTGAGATGAGACGGCTGATAGATTATCTCTCGCGTCGAGCCCAGACCTGATTGTCTAATGCAGTGTTTGGACTACCAGTGAAAAGCAACAAGCCATTTTCAGTAGAAGCTGGTGACATGATGAGACGAGCATGAGGCACGACCAATCAAGTCTGATCTGGCCTCAACGTTTTTTCACCACTCCAGTGATGCAATGAGGTGAATCATATGTTTGTAGCCTGTAGTTTGTCACAGTGAGTCTAAACATCATAACTACTTCAACGAGCACTTGAGCAACACTTCAACGGCGGCTCGGCTACACTGTCGCTCGCAGTGTGAGCAGACCGTTAGAAAAGCATGTAGACTGGAAACAGAGGGAAGCAGCTGGTTCTGTTCATAGTTCACAAATATAACTACCAGCAACTAGAGCTCTCAAACTAACATGTGGCGTTGTGTTTGTTTAATCTGCTCACAAACAGAAAAGTCAATATAAAGGCTCATATTCCCCTTATGCTGCATTTACATGGAATCGGGCAGACGGACAGCACCTTCTGGACAGCATGGGAAACAGTCCGACAGAATGGCAGCATGATGAAACAAAACATGCATGAGGATATGCTGTGATAGTGGTGTTGTATTGTTCAGAAAGAATGGAATAAAATATACTGAATGAAAGAATTTCTGTTTATCATTTTATGGATTTCCCTAGTAATGTCCAGGAATTGTCGGAATCGCCCATGTTTTGCGTCTCTGCTCTGACAGCCTCACCTAATTTTACCATGCTGCTCTCATCCACTAATATGATTCTGCTTTCTACAGTTTCTCTGACTCCATGTGAACGCAGCAGTAGTGGAAGGAAAAGATGGCTGCCCTCCAATGGTGGTTTAAAAAAGGTTAAATATTATTTATTTGTCTCGGACATTCATTAAAGTAACTTACCTTTCTGGAAATTTTACGCTTTTCTTTGTTTAGGTTAAAATGCTATTAATAAGCTGATGGCACGCTAAAATCTAAATGAATTCCACTAGAGATAAAAACTCATAATTGAACCATTCTCATATGGTTCTAAGAAAACTCAGACCAATTGGCCGAGCGTCCTGTCTGTCTTCCCCACTTCGAGGTCTCCAACTGACGTAACCGCTCTCCATATTTTTAGTTTCTCTCTAATGTAACATAGGCTATAACGTTATATATGACAACACATGACAACATACTAGTAACGTTACGCTACTATCTAACGTTAGCACTGTAACCTTATTCTAAAACTCATCAGTCATCACTGACTACGGTTGACTTTTAAAACTCCGGGGTTGCGTTTGACTGTCTTGGTTGTAACGTTACACTCGCTCTCCTCTTCCGTATATCTAACGTTACCTTGCCAACGCCTACGTCTATCATAGACGTAATGAGGACATAATGGAGGAGGGGGGAGTAGGCCTTTGGAGAGAGGTGGAGTTGCAGGAGGAGGGGGATGGGACTTTGGAGGGAGGCGGGAGTTGTGGATGTTCAAATTGTTTCTAAGTGCTGTATGAAAGAGTAGCTTTAATACTTCTAAATATATCAATTTACCTTAATATGCAATGTAGCCTGACTGCCAGATTGTGATTGATAAGACATGAGCAACAAAGATGCCAGCCTACATGTAGCTGATGTCGGGATTTGATTAGCTTAGCTTAGCATCAAGACTGGAAGCAGGGCAAACTGCTAACCAAGCTAAAAAACAAACAAACAAACAAACAAAATAATCCACTTATACTTACGACACCAACAGTAAATACATTACAAAGCTGCCTACAGTTCCTACAGTTTAAGCATCAAAGTTAATTCTTGACCTTGAAAACTGTCTTTTAATGAAACAATTCCAACTCAAGGTCAGACATTTTCATCAGCTATCTTCATCAGCAGTTCCATGATTGGATTTTCCACATGGCCACTGTCACAAGATCAGTTATAATCTCAACTCAAGCTTGCACCCCACCACAGATCTGCAATTAACTTTCACCTTTCATCAACTGCAGCCACGTTCTTTCCTTAATCAGGTGTTTCAGTTGCCCAACATTTATTAACTTAATGACCCTAATTTCCAGAACCTTAACCTTAACCATATCCATGCACTGATATCACAAAAAGCTCAAATGTTTAAGGTGTTAAAAAGAAAAAAACACATGAATGTACCACCGGTTTTGGAGAATATCTTTTTTTCTAAGTTGTTGGCCATACGGTTGTAACTCTAGAGAGCATCTCTCAATATAATTGGATTTTACATGTTTTGGCAGATGGCTGTGATGCTAATAAAACTGAACTTCTACATCTACCAAATGCATGAGTTGGATGACTTTATATTTCAAGACACCTTGGACTTTCATCGCCCTCTATTTTGTGCCTCCCATTCTCCTTACATTGATTTCTGTTGCTGTTAATCACCTTTAGAGCACATACATACAAACACAAGTCTACTAACCAATTACTCTGTTTCTCAGTGACACTGACGAGGAGGGATGTGTTTAGTGTGCTACCCCTTCAATAATGCCATTCTTCTTTTTCTTATACAGTGTACCCTGTTGCACATCGATCCAGTAGCTGGCTCCACCACCTTTTGTTCTGCTGCAGAGGGAGTTTTCTTTAAAGCCTGATGGGGACAGACAACCAGGATGACCTTGACTTCACCCTCATCCAGAGTCGGCGTGCCTCCGCCTCGCCAGACTGAGAGCCCTAAATGTAAAACTACAGCTACACATTCTCAATAAACACCAGATCGCTTTCATCCAAGTCTGACCTTTCCACTGCGGAGTTTGCCACAACACAGGAAGAAGCAGACTGAAAATGATAGGTTCCCCAGAGTTTGTAAATATCATACCATTCACGGAGGCATAAAAAAAGGCCAGCAAATAACGATGCAATTACTTTTAGCCACTTCCTGAAATATGAAAACTCAAAGACCAGACTCCAACCCAAACTGGTACCATATACCATTGGACTGTGTATAACTAATATTTCAGTCTGCTGGTTGATTATTTGGGCAGATAACCAATTAATTTTTCTGAAACATCAATAAAAACCTTCACATTTTTTAAAACCTGAGGTGATGTGTTAAAAAGCTTGTTTTGTCCAACCAACACCTCAAACATATAAAAGCTACCATGATATAAAACAGGTTTCACATCGGAGAAGCTGAACAACGCACTTGTCTTTGATAAATGACCCATTTAATCAATTATCAAATTGGTTGATGATAATTTCATGCTGATTGAATATTCCATTAGTTAGATAATCACTAATTGGAATGATATAACGATAAAGATAATAAGTGTTTAAGCCATGATTGTCTGAGTGGGGATCATAGGCCCAGTAGTGCGATAGGAGGGGGTCATTGCTCCATCCATGGGGGACAATAAACACAGAATGCTACAAAGAAGTGATTTTAATCATTATGTTAGTTTAATAACTATTTTATTTTCTAATTACTAAAGTGATGAGGTTTTTTTGTAGGAAAATGTAAAAATCATATGGATGAAAGACATGGTGGCCAGTTATGGCTCTATTGCTCACGTTTAGTGAGAATAGCTGCATTATGATACCATCCTTTACTTTTTCATTATTCCAATCGTTACATTCAAAAGTGGACATATTAGTGGTGACTGCTATGTCTACTCATGGTCATAATGACAAACTTCTGCTTAGTCACATCTGACTGAAGATGTCATGTATCATATAAAAAGACTGTCCTCCTCCAAAATACAACCACATAGGTTGTTTGTACAAGCAGCTAATTACAACCTACAGTATGTGTGCGTTAATACGGGTAGTGACCTACAGTGGCTGCAGTAATAATGAAGGGGACAAAGGAGGAAGTCAGGTGATGTAGTATGAAGAGTGACAAAGTCTGGGTAAGATGGTGGTTGGAGTGGGTGGTGGATGGTTTAAAAAACACAGGACTTTCACGCAGGAGACCTCTGTTCATGTCCAGTGTGAGACCAAAAATCAACGCTTAGTTCTTTTAATTGTGCAATGTAGTATGTTTGTGGCATACTTCCTGTTACGCTGTTTTAGTAACAAACGTACTTATTTTAATCCAAAACCCAATCTTTTTTCTAAACCTAACCAAGTACTTTTGGTGCGACTAGGACCATTTCACAACATTAACCATGTGTTAACGGTCATTTATGACCTATTCTGTCATGTAGGTATAAAACTGCCGGGATGCTATTTTCTAAAACGCTCCTGTTGGTCATATTAGTCAACCCAGTCTCAACTCCAACTCCCAATTCATCAAATATCAAAGCTTGGTCGGTGGCCTTCGGCATCAAGATACTGACACACTAAGGTACCCTTTGGTGGTGGTATGCGATGCACCGGGAGGTAGCATTTTTTGATGCTCCGAGCAATTGCTGCAGTATAAAGAACAAGAAAGTCAAAATAGGGCGGGTGGGAGTGGAGGGGGATGGGTCAAACACACTCTGGACTTTCACTCGGGGACCTCTGTTTGTGTCCTGTGTGAAACCAAAAGTCTATCAACTTGTTTTAGAAACAACATAGTGTGCTAGTATGTGTAGCATAATACACTAGTGACATATGTATCCTGAGGTACAGGTTACATGATGTTACATTATGTTAGTAACGAACATTTTAAGATAATCTATGACATTTTTTAAAAACGTAATTGCATGCTTTTGTTGTCTAAACTTTAAGTAAAACCTAAAGACGTTACAAGTTTATTTTGAAAAAATACTGCATGCATTTACCTAGCAGTAACTGTACATTTACTGTAAAAATGGAAGTTTATTTTGAAAAGACACAATGCATGTACCAAGCGTGAATTACTGTGACATCCCTGAGCACCCAAAACTGTTACTGAAGGGGTACCAGAGTGTCATAGTTTGACATGTAGGGCCACTGACCAATTTAGGAGTACGAATTTGCTGTATAAGAGGATAGAAACAGACAACTTGTGTTGCTGTAAGGGTTGGAGGACTTTCTTCACTAAATGATTCCTGTTGCAACTCTTGGTCTACCCTTTGGCTCATGAGCTAACAATACAATCTGACAGGACAAGCCACCACTCATTCCAGATGTTCTGGTTAACGTACTTAAAACATTAATATAATGTTCCTTAGTATAACTGAGGGATTCCATAGTATTCAGTATTTATTATCCCCTAGTGTCAGCTGTGAGTCAGTACCGTCAGTGACTGCAGTCTTGCCACATCATACAGAGTGAGACAATGACCACTATGGTTTATGCTAGCTGGTTTTCTCTCTAACAAACCATCTTGGGTCAAGTGGAACCCACTAAACAAATGTTGGTACAGCTTAAAAAATGTAAAAGCCTGCCTAAAGCATTGATCGTGCCCTTGCAGGGTCAAGGTTGTTGTGACAAGACATTTTATGTTTCTGGCTTAAAGCCTGAGTAACATTTAAAATTCTGTTTGCATTATTAATCAGAGTGTTAATAACAAGCTGCATGAACTGTTCCATATAATTTAGTGGCTGCAGAGATACCAAAGTGCTCCACTTCACACAGGATGGGGCAGAGGGGTGAATTCGAGCTATATGCTTTGATACAAAAGGACTTTCCTCTTCTTAAGTCTCCGTTTCTGCTTCAAGGCTCTTGGTAGAAGTGCTCTTGGTGGAGCAGTCTCTCATTAGCAGCCGGCAGTGGCTGAGGCTGAGATGCTTTTCTTGGCAGTGGCGATATATATGCCCCCGAAGATAGCAGGGGCATATAGTGTTGGCCTTCCCCCAAATGCAGAACATTTCAGTAACACCTGACTCATATTCAGATGATTATGCCTATCATTGCTCTGAGACACCAGAACAATGTGAGACTTGATACCCTGGGAGGAAGAAGCTGCAGCTGGGACGCCCCTCATGTTTGTCAGGCAATACTTGGCTCGGTAACAGCGAGATGTCCTACTCCGTTTTCACTGAAAGCGATCGGGGTAATTTAGCTTGATTGATAAAGGGAAAAAAAAGTTTCTGGTTTACAGAGTGTATTATAATAAGACTGTACTCCTGATATGGTTATGACTACATGTGCAAATTCAAGTCGCAGCACACCGGTCTCATCCTCTCATTCAATTGTGGAGTCAGCAGGTCACATTCTGTTTAATGATAACACTTTAATCCCATTTAATTCTATAATCGCAGTTAGTAAATGGCCTTCAACAGCCAAGGTTGGTGCCAGGGATTTTAAAAAGCTCCACGTATCCCGGCTTTACATCGAGCAGGAGGGGTATGGCTATATTTCTGTCAGCCCCTCTTCTCTGTAGCCCTGGGGACATTAAGCTGATGTTGAGATCAGGAGCACATTTCATATCAGTAGAGACATTAGCTCACTTCCCAGCCTCTCGATCTTTGAGAACAAATTGAGAGACATGCCAGGAAGTGTTACCAGAAAACAGACTCAAAGTAATCAAGGAGGTATGAATGTCTGAGAGGGTTTTATGTGGCAAATTTTGTCTTGTAACTTTGGCAAAGAGTGCCAGAGTACATTTATTCAGATTTTATTTCACTTTGTGGTACCTCTAGTTACATCTGTGTCTGCCAATATGTTACATGAGCAGACAAATGTCACCCCCCGTGCTTTACAGAACGCTGATATTGCTGCCTTTTTCTCACCTTGTCATCCACAACACTTGATTGAGCATCATCTTTTATTGCTGACATTTTTCTATCAGCTGTTGGCAATCTATCGTCCTATTCTCTCCCTCTCCCACGACTTCTTATCTCCCGTGGTCAGATTTCTTTCCCTATTCTCGAATCTGAGATACACAAAGATTTCACATTCTAAAACACATCCAAATATGGATTTTTCTCTCAGTTCTTCATTCAAGAGCAGATACAGGGATGTGGAGGACCTCCAACTCTCCATGGGGAGGCAATATGGCCACCCTTCATGCCTCTACAGGCAGCAGAATGTTGTCCTAACAAATCCCCAGATGTACCTCTCTGTGAATCCTTTTCACTTCTTATTGTTGTGTTTTTTTCTTCCTGCATGAAAATGCAGCTTTGCGGCTGGCAGAGCGCTCACTGCCTGCCTGTCTTTGAACAGCTTGCGTGCCCTGGGCCTGTCCCAGACGCCGTTCTTTTTTTTTTTTTTCTTTTTCCCGCCTGCCTCTCTTTACACTAGTGATGAGCAGGTTGTTGCCTCTGAGCAGACTCCAGCACAGAAATCCCAGGAGGGACGAGGGCCAGGAAGGAGCATAAAGGCAGATATGATTCTGTATGTGCGATCTTATAGATGGATCAGATTAAACATGAGCATATGGAACAGTCAAACACACACGGGCACTCGAGGGACTGGCATACACATATTCACTCTGAAAAATCATCATTACGACTACTCGTAATACAAAGATGATTATCTTATATACTCAATCATAGTTCTTGTTTATACTGCCCCTCTTTAATGTCACCAGCATTTTTTTTCCTCAGCATATAATATCATAAACCTAGATGGTTCAATGAAACACATTCGTTGGATATGATTCAGCAAGCAGAGTTGGCAGAGGCTCTCCCATTTTTGTTGTATGGGAAGAAATGCCATTGGGTTAATTTATCTGCAGTGCAGTGTATTGATGGAAAAGTCCTATGGGCGATAAATCCTGAGTGGTTGTTACAGCATAAAATGATAATAGCTCGGGTGTAGCATTCTCCTCAGCATCCCAAAACAAATTTGTTGGGAGACTCGCACTGCTCTTATGCGAGCAAACAAAACTGAGCCTGATGCAGCAGTATGCAAATACTGTCCTTACTGTGTTGCTACATCATGTCAAGTGATGAATGAAGCTAATAAAAGTGACATTCAGCTGAGTGTGCTCACGACTGGAGGAGGTACATCCAGTGTTTTTGTGTGTGTATGATGAGCCCTTGTCCACTAAAAGTCAAGATGAATTAAAAAATGCCTTTCAGACCACTTCCCTGGACAGTTCGTGCACCCATTTGACAATTTATGCTAAAAAATAATTACAAATAATCGGTTTCTTCATATTGTTATATCAAAATCTAATCATGTTTACTTCCTATTAAACAAAATACAATGTGCTTACATAGTATCAACCACTTTCAAACATAATATAACAACATTGACCCGCCAATCAATCTGAAACTTTTAGTTGCGCAGAGCTAGCAACAGCAAGGTACGTCGGCGTCTCTTTGTTGGTTACGAGCCCTCTTGCTAGAATGTATTCACTTGAGGAGCGAGGTATCTGTGACAGCTACGGAATCTGTGCAGGGTGTTTTACAGTGGACTGCTTTAACTAATGTGACATGGAGAACATGACGGGCTTTGTCTTACTCTCCCATACGGATACTGCTATCCAAGCAGGAGCTCGCTGTTACGGCACGCCCACTTCTTCAATAGTAAAACCTTTATTTTCATTTCCAAACAACGTGGCTGAGGCCTAATTCATCAATTCATTCATCTCTCAGCTGTCATTGTCCTGATCTAACACTGAGGAAAGTGTGTGTGGAGCCAGCAAAAGTGAAAGTGAAAGCCAAGCCCAGCTTTGTGTGTTTTGCCTTGCTGTATATTTTGGAGGGAGGGGGTCAGCACTTTGTTTGCAAATTTTGTAGCTTCTTTTTGGATGTGTGCTGCTTATTGTCTGGCACCTGGTCACTACACTTTAATAAAGTCCCGACCTCACCTGCAAGCTGTGCCCAGGAACATCTCGAACACAGCAAAACAAGACGAAAATAAGAACATACAGACAGAGGGGAGAGTCTCCTCAGAAATATAAACTGCCACACACTTCTAGTGGATCATAAGTGATGACTGAGAGTGATTACTTATGTGCAAGTCTTTAAGTTGTTTTTTAAGGAAAATTCTACTAAGTATATTTTTAAAGTAATCATTTATACATGGTTTTAACACTCAAAAAACAATCTGCTTTATCGGGACTGTGTAGGTGTGGTTTGATCACATTTGATTGACATATCAGGCAACACCTCATCAGATTTGGATTCAAATGTTGCTCAACTCTGATTGGTGCACGGAAATACCTGACTTCATCTGTTCCCAGACGAGCCCAATCCACTTCAAAGCAGACAAAAACTCACAAATACAGACCTCTCACTTGTAAAAGAGCCAAAACTGTTACCAACACTGGCAGGGAGTGTGATTATGTAAGGCGCCATCACTCACAATAAGAAGCTGATTGAGAAAATACACTTTGAGGGCCTTTAAATGAGAGGATTTGCTGCATATGTGTGTTTAATGTCATTCTAAAATGAGTATCTTTGGGTTTGGGACTGGAGACAATACCTGGGGCTCTTCAAACTTGTGACAGATATTTTGTTAATTTATGCCAAAAATAATTGGCAGAGAAATCATGAAAATAATTGTTGATTGAACCTCTAGTTGGAATACATCCAGTGGGAGAGGAAGTACTCAGATCTTTTACTTACATAAAAGTACTACTTTGTAAAAAAAACAAAACAAAAAAAAAACAACAACTTTTATTTAATACTTTAAAATAAAGAAAGTTGGCAGAACAGGCCTAAAGTCTTACAATTACCTGCATTAAAGCCACTGAAAACCAAAATCCGTTCTCTCTTCCTCTCCCTGTCTCTGCTCTTTGCCCCATCATGCTTGTTTGTGCTGTTCCTGGGTGCTAATCCACCGGTGAAGACATCACGTCATTCTTTTATTTTCCAACTGCAGCAGTGGACCACGTTTTTGGTGAGCCATGTTGGAGTCATCCTGAAAAGCTCCTACAAATACAGAGCTCATTTCTCCCAAGACCAGTTCAGTACATTTGCCTAAACAGCTACATCTTGAAGCTGGAGTCTCTCTTCCTGCATTTCAACCCCTTCCTCTCAAGACATCACATCTCCCTAATGTCCCAAACATGGATATTGATAATGTTGCTTACCATAAATGAAGTAAAGCTATACGTTATATGTAGCTGACATATGAAGGAGATGTCAATCAGAACTTGATCTGCCACGCCTACACAGTGTTGAAAAATGGTCTCAAGAGCAAATTAGCTGTTTTGGAACTAGGATTTTCTAATAATCATGAATATTTTTTTTAGTCCAATTTTTGTGGATGCTTATTCAGACACTGCACTTTGACTTCAAATATGCATTTTTACTATTTAAGCCAAATTCCCTGTGGCTTTAAAAAGTAAGCAGCAGTTTAATGTCATAACTCATTGTGGTGGAGCTAAATGTAACTGCTTTATATAACTATATTTGATTTTTGTTTGTTTTATTGTTCATGTTTTGAATGTAATTTTTTAATATACAAAAAAACTGTTGGTGAATAAGGGGGCTTTCACAACAGAGACCAGATCTGAGTATACTTAACTCCAAAATCCACTTGAAAAGATGGTCTCGAGTATGGTTCATGTGTACTCCAGTACTGTACGCATCAAGTGTGAGCAACAACTGTACCAAAACACGGGAGTGGACTGCTCATTCACCCAACCACAAGCAGTTTTAAAGTGACTATGATGCATTACATATTGAATACTGAGGCCTGAATACTGAAACAGATCCGCCTTTACTGCTGCTTTTGACCTGCAGTCAAAGCTCCTGGTGGGAATTGGAGAGCTACACGCCTGAAAGCAGCAGCTCCTCCTCCAACTAGGAGCAAGACTTGAGCTTTCTGTTCCGCCGGTCCCTGCTGATGATGGTCCCCAGGGAACCAGTGTTTGTCTTTTCGATACTGTAGTACAGCAACAAAAATTGACGTAGATGATGACGCAAGTGTACTCAGGTGAAATAACATAACTAATGTGAAAGCCGACTGGCGGGGGAGTACAGAAGGGGGACGTTCACACTCAGGCATGGTACAAATTTATGCACCTCATATGAAACTGCCCTAAAAAGCAAACTGTACCCAAGTACAGCACTTGAGTAAATAAACTTTTACTGGATGTCCCTTTGAATATTTAGGAACATCACTGAAATGTTGAAGAACTCTAAGAGGGCAGTGAACTACTGTCGTAGAGCAACAAAGGCCCAGCAGGACCAAGGCATTAGCAGCCACTGGATCAAACATGGTGCTAATGAAGAGCAGCACTGAGGGTTTTCTTTGTGTGGCAAATTGTGGAAGCTCGACACTTGCCTATTCAAGATAGCTCCACACTCCATGAACTTCATTGCCTGGTATAAAGACATTCATTCTGTGGTGGGATTACTCCGGCTGAAATCATAAAACTAAGCCACTGAGCTGATTCCCATTTCCCCCAGCAATCAGCTGGCTGAATCTGTCCTGCCTCATGATCCTCTCTCAACAGCAGTGACCTTGACGGATTGAGGCGACACGTCGACACTGCGACACACAGACACTGGCCTCGGCGCACAGGTTCTGTTCAAACTCTCACTCCTGTCCTCCAGAGATGAAACTCTATCTGTCTACAATCATTGGTTAATAGAACGACAGCAGCAGGCAGAAACAGCGGGTTTCCACAATAGCTGACAGTGGGTGCCATTTTTGGTGTGAATGCCCTCATGGGAGACAGTCCATTCCTGTTTCGACGTATAATGGTATGGCCCAATGGGGGGCGGTTGCAGAGTGAAGTCCAGCAGCTTCCCTGAATGCCTATGACTCATCCATATTGGCAGAGGTTGCCAGATTATTTCAATTAGCTCAAAAAAAAAAATCCCACACTGAGGCTGTCACTGAAACAAGGGGCAAAATTGAGCACACTGCTGCACTGCTGCTTTGAAGGTTAGCCGTTGTACAAGCTTTATTTCCCCTTCTGTGCTAACACAAAGTTCAGAAAGAAAGAATTCTGGAGGTAAAGGAAGGGAAAGAGCTCCCTCTAGAAGAAACAGAAATAATTTATTAGTGGGAGAAAAAGACAGAAACAGGAGAATATCAAACAGATTATTGTCCTGCATCCTTATTATTGTTTGCAAGAGAGGGAAAAAAGCAATTAAAGACGCAACCATTAATATGCCTCACATGTGATTTGAAATGAATATTCTAAGCTTTTCTTAAAAGCTGATGCATATTCTTAACACAAAAAGGAAATAGATTTCAGCATAGTCCCTGAATAGTAAAGGGAGGAAATTTGCAGCGCAAGAATTAAATTAGACACAGCAAATTAATACTAAAAGCCATTCTGCTTTAAACTATGACTCTGGGATCAAATTAGATTCATAAAAAACAAGTGAAACTAACACTCGTTGAGGGGATATTGTGAGGCAGAGAGAAGCCAATATCTAAATGAATGTTAACGAGCAGAATCCAATTCGGGAGCTGATTGCCTTATAAGCAGGCAGCAGCTAGCAGAGGAGTGTAGGGTGGAGCGGGGCAGCCGCACAGAAGAGATGCATGGCATAATAGCCACTCATCTATTCATGGTAATTGTGTTTCCCCTACTACAAGGACTGGTGGACCTTTCATTTCCTCCTCAGGCAATGGACGTGAGAGAGGAAAGGAGGGGTTCGGGGTTGTTAGAAGAGGATTAAAAAGGATGCATCATCCAGCGGTGTCTCCAAATGGCTGCTCACGTTTGGACCTCTCAACCTCGGGCTGTCGGGCAGCCTCAACACACACTGATTTTCAAACAAGCTGGGCCTCAAACTTAGCAACCAAATGACGCCAGACTGAGCTCCTCAAACAGGTAGGAGTACTGCTGCGCCTCCCAATCAACCTAACACGCTGTTAAGCCTTAATGAGGTTTTACAAACTCAACAAAATGAGGTAGCAGCTACTTGTAAAAACGCAAACAAAAGAAGCAGTTGTACAAAAATGTGCAGAAGATTTTAGTGCATTCTTAAACACTGAATTATGGACTGAACGACTCCCCAAATTAAACAGCTACTCCAGCACTTCCATACAGTCAGGGGACCCACGTGAGAAAAACTTAAACATGCATGGACTGCCACTTGGGGGAAAACGTATACGCAGAAGTGGGATGGAAGGGTGCAACATTAGCATTTATTTGGAGTCATGTTTCAGTCAGCCAGAGTTTAATTAGGCTTGGGTGGCATCTATTTTTTTCCTATATTTCTGACATTTCACCTTATACAGTATAAATATCTCAGCCGTACTCAGCTGGGAGATGTGTTTGAGCAGTGAGTTTGCTGAGTTCCACAAGCTCTCTTAGCTTTTTCATTCTAATAAATAAACATAATAAACTTACAGAGACTAAGAAAGATATTATTCTTACACCTGTTATCCTTATTATGCAGAAAAATACAACTGTACACCCTCTGAAATCACGTTTTTCTCCTTAACTGAGCTAAGACTAGCTTAATTACCTTGTTAACTCAACGTAAAACACACTTCATTCAAATCCCACGGGCACAAAATAAAACTCATCTTGGTTTGTCTTCCTATTATTCCAAAAAATTACAACACCTGGTCTTGTCAAAAACAACCGTAATGGTTAGATTGTTAGATGTTAAAACATGCCCGGTCTACATGCTGTTTCTCTCTGTTGTCTCTCTCTGCAGTTGCTTTTTATTATTCCTGTAACGTTATCCCGACCACTCTCAGCCATCTCTCTCAGCTCAACTGCCTGTTCCACCATTAGAAACTGACCTCTTGTGGCCCCCGTTGTGCACTGCGATGTATTGCATCCATATAGCATCTCTGTATCAGTTTAACTGACGTAAAATAAAAGATTAACATCTGTACTTTGCGTCGACATACAGCCTATGTCGTCGCCTGACTTGCACCTTCCCAGAAATCTGTTTTTGTAAGCTGAAACCATTTCCCTCAGTGGAAACAAAGCTTTTATTTACTTTAAATTCACAGAAGCAATACATTGTGAAGACAATAAAGCCCCAAGAAAATAGCATTTTAAGTCTTGTGTGTGATTTATCCTGGCTTCATATGAGCAGAGGAAATCTCCGCTCCTTGCTCGGCTAATCTATACAAAGTAAAATGCCATAAGCTTGTGCTAGTAACGTTAGCATGTTATTTTTGTTAGCAAACATGGTTTGTATAAGACAGTTGTTTTGTCTGTGAATCTTTTGAGTTGTAATGAAGCCGAATTTTGTAACATTACCTTTGTTAAATGTTGCTGCTGTCCCTGGTTTTATATGAGAAGAGAAAAAGTCTGATAGCCGCTAGGCTAATTTAAACAATATAAAATGCCATAGGCTTGTGCTAAAAACATTAGCATGTTGTATTTGTGGGGAAAATGTGTCCAGCAAAAGACAGGTGCTTTCTCTGTGAATGCTGTGAGTTATAGTGAAGTGGATTTGTGTGCTTGTGTTTGAAACTGTCGCTATTAAGCCATGTTTAATGTGTGTTTTGGGTGTGTTTTAATCAGATAACTTCACAGCACTTCACAGAAACCTCAACGCCAACTTTAGAGGTGCAACTGCAGAATGACACAGACACTACCGCACAAGTATGAATGCCATATGCTTAGGGTACGGTGTAGGCTCTGCATAGAGCTGACGCACGAGTATAAATCCCGCTTAATGAGAGCGGCGAGAGTGAACCAAAAAGCGGTGGGCCTTAAAACCACAGAACTGAGGGAAACTGCAGAGTTAGATGATATTTCTCTGTGGGTCTGTCACTATGAGAGACACCTTTCATAGTCATTTGGTCAATTAGTTTTCGAAAAACACTGATTAGAGCATCTTTAAAAGGTAGTTATGGATCAAGCTCCACAAATGTGCATCCTACATTTTCTATAATGCAACTCAATAGCATCTTTTGTTAGATCCTCCTTGTTTGTAAGCAGCTATCTCTTTCACACTCCTCATATTAAGATGTTGTTATTAATATGATTCCCAGTCCACCTCAAGATCACCACAGCTACTAAACTGATATGTACAATATAGTGGGTTGCGTGGCCCCTTTAATATTTGTTTTTCTGTACATTTAATTTGCCTGCTATTTATGTGACTAAAGCAGGTGGCAACCAAAGGGCTCGATGCACAACGTAGGTGTTTGGTTATATAATCCGCAGGCTTTACCACGTGTGCAGCGAGTACGAGGCTCACCTGTTCTAATATTGTGTTGATCCTGTCGACCTCGCAGTCAATCACAAAGCGCTTTTCCTGCCTCCTGTCCATCTCCTCAATGATGCGCTTGAACTCTGCTGCATCTGTTGTGCCACTAACAGAGCGAGCGGTCACCTGCCAGTTGTTCGCCACAGCTGCCTCCATGATGGCCTGCAGTATAGAAAAACCTAGACGGAGAGAAAGAGAAAGAATGACCCAGAGGATTACACACAGAATAGACTGGCACACAGTAACAGTTGTGAAAAAAAACGAGTGGCTAATTTATTCTAGAGAGGTTTTTTGCTTGGATCCAAAGGTTAAAGGCCATCTCATTACAATCTAAAATAGCATTCAGAAGTCTGCAGGCCCCCTAAAATATTATCGAGCGTCTAGACTTTGTGTGCAAGTGTGGTAGCAATTGTGAATTTAAATTTGCATATTGAGGAGGCAATATCCTAATGAAGTGAAAGGACAGGAATCGTATCTCCATATTATTAAAAGATCAGCGGGTGATGTTATTGCGCTTGGCATCAATTAAATTATGGCACTTAGCTCAGCCACATGTTAACTTTGACAGTGTGGTGAAACACATCGCGGCCCGTGTCTCCTTGGAGGATTGTGCCAACTCATTTAAAGATAAAGACGATGAAAGATTCATCCAGGCCAGTGGTAGAAAGAGATCATTATGCTACCAGAAGAATGGAGAATGAGCCCTTCTAATGATTAATTCACACGTGAAATATTTTCATTTAACAGAGCGCTCAGAAACACTATGGTCAAATCACATACCACAAAATGAATAATGTAGTCCTATTTCTGGAGGGGTAGATTGCACGTAGCACGCACTGAAATAAAAATGGCTTAACTCTTCTCCAGTGTACAACGGGCGAGAATGAACATGAAGGTTATTAATGAAAATCAAGCACACTGCTGGTATTTCATTAAGCCGTGGACAATGCAATTGCAAACTGTATGTACAATAAGCTTCTTTTCCATCTCTCTCTGTTCATTTCATGTGGATAACTGATACAGAAAGGGAGGAAAAACTTGCAGTAACAGCAAATTTTGCGGCACATTTGGACATATGTAGATCTTATATGACGATTAATATCACTGCACGTGATTGGGTATTATGCAAATTGTCTGACACTCTAAAAAGCAGCATGCAAAATCAACATTTGTCATATATTTTTTTCTCTACTGTGAGCCATTTCTCCGCACAACCTTATCTCTATGAACCGGCTGCAGACAGCCAACAAAGCCAGCGCAGAGACCAAAGACACAACAACAGCTATAACAAGAAAACCACTTTGTGACTCTCTTCATTTCTCTGCTTTTTGCATTTCCCTTCTTCCCCATTCCATCTGAATGGTCAAGCAGCCCTTTTTTCCCCGACTCGTAAATGCTCTGAGACTGCACTCCTGGTGTGCCGCCGCCTCTGCAGCACATCCCCACCAGATGATCTTTTGGCGAGCGGCACAGCGAGCAGCGGAGACCGTCGCACAGTGTGTCATCTGTCCAGTGGAGAAATGGCACACTGCCTGGAGACATCAGCCTGCCCGACCTCAAGGTTATCTGGCAACGTCGGGTTATCGGGTCACATCTCCAAGGAGATCAGCCTATAGTTTACGAATGTAACTTGTAGCACAACAGTGAGCTCAGATTATATGTTGAGGGCATGTAAAGGCTCCCGTGATGTCTCTTGGAGGTTTCTGGGTCACAGAGTCGGTTTAAAATGGCAACACTTGTACATCTGACGTGAAACAGCACGGGACAATATGAAGCAGTCTTAAGGCATCAAATTGTCTTATGCAGTTTTTATTTTTACCTGGACAAAAGCCACAATTTCTTCAGGAAAAGAAATATAAAAGTGAAGGGAAAACATCTGAGGCTTTTCTGAAGTATCATCATTTTTACATGAGGCACGGCAGCAGCAGTCTCTCATGTAGCATACCTCCTCACATCTCCCCTACCTAAAGCAAAAGTTACAGAATGAAGGTTTGAATAACATGGATGCATTATTCATTTTCCTCAGGCATATGCTCAGAACCTCACCAACCACAAGCCAGCTGGATAGCATGGCAGTCTTCCCAGCAATAAAAGCTTCTCACATTAAGAGATGTCATGCAGATTAACTGGGTCAAAATGGTCTCTGTTGGTTTGGAAACTGCCGAGAATTCGGCTGGTAAAGGCAAAGATGCCAATCAACCACATATCACGCGGTAATCACGTCGGGAGAACGACGTGCAATGCACATGGGTTAAGATGATATGGTGGGTATTTGTTTCAGGGCCGCGAGTATCAGTGCAATTACTGATTCCTGTGCTGCTTGAAAGACACAATAGCATGTCTCTGAAGACTTTAAATGGCAAAAGAAAACACAAATGCCCACAGGGGAACGCTCCGAGGATTACGGCTCCATATATTTAGAGTATCTGCAGTGTTCTGTCTAAATAAAACGGGCATTTCCAATTTTCATTTCCGAGGTCTGAGGTGCAAGAAAAACACGAATTATGCTAACTCGTCTGCGAACGAAGTCCTGTCAATCAGATTAGAATCACAGAGGGCTTTTATTTTGAAATTGCTGATTTGTGCGGCGCTCATCTCCTCCCGCCTCCAGCAAACCCTGAACTGTGTTGGAACAATTGGATTCATTTAAGATTCACAGAAGATTCCATGCCTGCCTAGTTTTACATTTGTATGGAAATTAAGAGATGGAATCTGGTGGTGGTAAATAGTCTGTCCAGAAATGGATTACTTTTGCTCCGTTTTTTTTTCTTTCTTTCTACAGTCAGCAGAAAAGTTTATGTTTAGTGATGTAGACTTCAAAATCAGACATGAACAAAATCCTTTGAGCGCAACTTAATCTGACAGCAGCAACAAGACCGACAGCTCCTGTTTCATCTCCACCTGCGAGTGAAAAATAATAAATCATTTTGTTATTGCATGCTTCCCTGCATAAATTTACATCTGACAGTCACCCCTTTCTGCACCAGAGTTTCAGCTTCAGCCAATCAATAGATTCAAGCTCCCAAACAGCACAGGAGACCTCTCATAAATGCTTTTGCTGCTGATATTTATTTGGAACATGGAGGAAAGCTATAAATCCCTTTCACCTCTTCGCCTTCAGGAGCTCCACAGCTGTGTTGCATCTAAAAATGTAATACAGTCAACTACATAAATTATGGAAGACAACAACAAGATTTCCTTATCACCAGTGATAAATCCCTGCTCTACAGATGCCGCAGCAGCGAGCAATAGCTTCTGCTGATCATGCTCCTCAGAGCTAATCATGCCATCGAGACAGGGAGAGTGCTAACATGCTGGAATGCTTGCTGATGCCAGTCACACCATGTGCTGTATTCATGGAAAAGTGTAGCATAGAACAATAGTATAATTGTACAAATTAGCTGCATACAAATATGTGCACTCATCATTGACCGTATTAAAACAATGGACATAGCCACCGTGACGTCACACTCTGGTTTGTTAGCTCCTGTTTAGTAGCCTTTAATTTGGCATTTTTGCTGTCGCCATCTTGGATCTTTGAAGTCAGGAGTGACCATATTTGGACAAGAGGAAGCTGTGAGGAGTGAGGGGTGGATCTGACTCAGACTGTGGTGACGCCTTGCGGACAGCCTGTCACTCAAAGCAGCCAGTCCCTTTGTTATGAGTAACTACGAGCCTTAATAAAATTTAAACAGGTGAGTTATATAAAAGTTTTCCCCATGCAGCTGTCAAGAACAGGAAAAGTAGTCACAGAGAACCATTTTTTTGTACCAGGCTGCAAACATGTTTATTTCTGTTGTAAAGCTGGGCATTTGAACACGGGGGTCTATGGGGATAAACTCTCCCAGGGAGCCAGCCTCAAGGGGCCATTTAAAGAATTGCAGTTTTTGGCACTGGCATTTCTTATCCCCACAGGGTGCCGCTTGGCGCCCACATTCATCTATGTTGTTTCTACTTAAGTCACAGTACATGGTAGTTACTGAGTAAAACTGAGGAAGGAAAAAGAACATGTGATGATACTGCATGAACAGTATGCTGAGACTGATTGGGACATATGCGCATTTTACATTTTTATAGACCGCACAAATTTAAAGGAGGAGTCTGTGATTCTTGACCAATACACTTTCTGTCAAAATCAGCAGATATATTGTCCTCAGGGTCAGCTAACTGTCTCTTTGTATGAGCTGAAAAAAAAAAAAAAAAAATCAGTGTTCATACACAGCCCTGGCTCTGTAAAGGGTACATTAAATTAAATTGTATTTTTCAAATTCTTACTTAATTTTGATCATAATCATTATTATTCATGGTGCATTAGTGTTCTAGCATGGCCTTAGGAGTATGTCACCCTGCAATTCACTACACATACTGCTTGTAATGTGTGACAATAAAATTGTAATCATTTAGAGTAAGAGAGGCAATGGATTGTATATTGAGCAGTATGTGGTTGAGACAGGTGGGCCAATAACTGTGTGTAGGTTATATAAGTAGTGACACTGGGCTTACGATTGTATAATCACAGCTGCATAGGATATTAATGTATTGTATAGAGTAACTGAACGCTGAATCCACTCTTTTGAGTGAGTAAATGATATGTACAGTTACTCTATTATACTGTCAGTTAGGGGTGTGCCATGTCATACTGTTCATGATAATACCAGTATAATTTTAAACATGATTTAATAAAATTATCATGGTAGAAATTCATATTGTGAAAATAGCAATATCCCATCTTGTTGATGAAATGATGTCATAGTGCAATGCTAAACAACGACAAGCATGGCTGAAAGCTAGGCATGTAACGATATGTCGAATTTCGCGGTGTCGCGATAAAATAAATTCTCGATACCGTCGTGGGAATGCCACGGTAGTTATATAGCTGCGTTCTCCTACAGAGCCGGTAATATGACTGTGCGACTACATTCCCCATAATCCTTTGCATGCAACTGCGCGCGCAGGTGAGAGCAGACTCGTGCATCTCAGCCTCTCAGCCTCCGACTCTGACCCGTGCGTGGCCGGAGGAAACAGCGAATAAAAGTAAGGAGATTGATTGTTCTTCTCTGTGGATTTTTTCTGCGACCGTTTGTCATAGCGAGAAGCCACACATATCACGTGAAACAGCGGAATCGTGGCTTTCCGACAAGACTTGTCGGTAGTCCAATGTTTTCACAGCGAAAAAAATGATAAAGTTACACTAAAATAATGTATAACAAAGCTTTCATACAGCTCTGCACACACATTACTTTTGGATGGATTACTCATGAATGCAGGGTCGCACAGAAATGCCACGCATAGGCCTATCACATGAAAGCGCAGGACCAGAGCTTTCCTCTCCTCATCTTCTGTTCTGAGAAAGTGTTAGGGTCTCCTTGATGTCAAGATTGTCAACCTGGCGTGAACAAACTGAGTGAATGTGTGTTTTTGAGTTTTTCTATGACTTCCAGGGAAATGGCTGGGCTTTATTTATTATGGTTTTCTTTTACACACATCTCTACCCACCTCTCTCTCTCTCTCTCTCTCTCTCTCTCTGTCTCTCTGTGTATCTGTGAGTGAGGGATTGTGTGTTATTGAGTTTATATTATTTCTAATTTGTTAATTTTGTTGTTGTTGCAGGGTCTGATTGTTCTAAGTTCTGTATATTTGATGAATATTAAGACTTCTCTATCCTCATAATTTGATGTCATTCAGATGACTTTCTAGTAATAGTAGCTACACTACTTTTGTTCAGAGTAGGTTAAAAAATACTGAATGTTTCCATTTTCATATTCTGTCACTATAGTTTTAATTGACATGACTTTGTTATGGCACTTTCATGTCTGCCTGCCTAGCAGTAATAGGGGGGAAATGAAAGCACATGTTCAGCTATGTGTTGATTTGTTTATGACACGCTTCCAAGTTAAAAATAACATGCTGTACAGTGTACATGCACTATTTTTGAATAAAATAGCTATTTTTAACAATAAATTTTATCTTTTTTCCCCTTGTATAAATATCGTGATATATATCATATCGTGGACTCTTTATCGTGATAATATCGTATCGTGAGTTTCTGGTATCGTTACATCCCTACTAAAAGCTAAATTTAAACTAGCCCCTACATTGTTTTGCAGTACATGTATATACTAGGCATTACGGTCAGAGAGTGTCAGAACTGACTTTAAAATAAAAGCGACCTTCTGGTGAACATGTTGGGCAATTTGACATTCATTTGTTAAGTCAGTCAATAAATAAATAAATAAATGAAATTAATAAATATCAACAAATAAATAAAATAAATGACAATTTAAAAAAACCTACAGCCTGCAAACTATATTTCAGAATAAATTAAATTTCACCTGTGTGAATGCACCATCTCAGACTGACACTCGGATGATATTAGGATATTCTGATGAGTCATTTCAAAATTAAATTCAAAAATTAATTCAAAAATTAAAGCCTTCTAAAATGTCATTAACAAGCTGTGTGCTCCATCTAAACTTTGATTAGTTCAGTAGAATGATCACACTGGTATGATGATATGCATAAAAGGGTTAAATTAGTCATAATATTTTAGAGAAAATAAGTAAAAATCAAGATATTAATCATATATTGTGGCCTAGTCTAAAATGATCATGGTATTATTTATAAGCCATACTGTCAACTGATTCCTGTCCCAGTCTGTATTATTCATTGTAAATGTGTTTGCCTTTTTTTTAGAGAAACCCAAGTAAGGCTGCTCTGCAGATCAAAAACAACTCTGAGAGAAACTGATGACGTTGCGTTGTTCACTCCTGAAGCACAAAGAAACATCCACCGCCCTCACAGACTGTAAACAATACATGAGAGCAACGCTGCAGTTTATTGTCTGTAGGTGTATTATTGCACATAAACATACAAAACGGTGCATCAGTGTTTCTATCGGCAAACGCTCTCAGGATGCAGGGCAAAGGTGAACAAATGTGAACTCAGAGGTCTGAGTCTGCTGGAGGGGACTGAAGATTGCACCTAAACACACGCTTAAACATGCTTGGCCTGCACGTAGGCGAACGTGCACGCAGGTAATTTGGAGACGTTTGAGTTTCTTTTTAAAACAGACTAGGGGTATAATGCTCATGACCTTTGTCTGCATCTTCGTGGCAGCATAATTATGGTCTCAGTAGTGCAGGCTATATTAAAGTGAGTAGAAAGCAGAGTTAATGTTAGCAGAAATAAGTGTAGGCAGTGGAAGTGCCAGTGGTTGTGGGGTCACATTGGAGGCATGGCCGTGGGGGTGTGTGTTCGGGTCTGAGCGCATTATTTGAATATGTGGAGTGTTGAAGCTAAAACGGGGTATTAAATTTCTCTTTAACCTCAAACACACACTTGAATCAACTCTGTAGTTTGTGGCGCAGTGTATAAACGCCTGCGATGGCTGAAAACTCAATTATTTCTGCATTTTCCTTTAAATCTATATCAGAACATTGCAGAGTCTGCTAGCAAATCCCGACAGAGCCTAATGACGCCCCGTGTGCTTATAAATCAGAGCTGTTGCGAATGAGATGTTGTGGCAGTGTAGCATACAGCGGCTGAGTGAGAGCTGCAGTCCTCTTCTTCGTCTGTGAACCAGATCTTAACAGGATGAGTTTTGAAGCGTCACCCGTGGCGGCTCAGCGGTAATTGAATTGAGTTGCATCTAATCTCATTGCCCAGCTCCTTTGGTTCCCTGCCTCTCATTAGGGTACGGTGCGGAGTGTCACAGGCCTCCATCTCTCTCTTTCACAGCCCCCCCTTATTTCTCACAACTGATCCAGGCTAACTAGGCAAATCAGAGAAACCATATTGCAAATTTCTCTAAGCATCCAGCTCAGCATTAGCCACAACTGGCTGTCAGCTCCGGCGCCACAGCTATAAGACTTGTTTATATTACACAGCATCATCACACTGTGTCATAGTTGGTATTACACTAATCCACATCAATCCAAAATCTAATCTACTTATCTAATCAAATAATGAAATGTAAGTGAATAAGTCACCATCAGCAACACCACAGTACACAATAAGTAAAGGCAACCACAAGCAACTTACTCTACCAGCTAACAGCTGAAAGTGAGAAATGAAGGGCACAAAAAAACTCGATCTGAACTCATTTTTGAGGGATCAAAGTCTAAAGCACACACATGAAAAAAGAGGCAGTGGTCGTTGAGCCAACAGTAAATGTGGCTGCTCTGCCCTCTAACTTGCCAATCCTCTGGTAAATGAGGGTCTCTGACTGGGCGAAACGCCCTGCTGAGCACTGTCCAGGGTCTCAGAGGGCATCAGAAACAACTGAATTGAAACCACAAAGATAATGGCTCTGACTCATAATTGTGGGGTTTGGCTTGATACCGGGTTTAGGATGGAACATTTCGAAAAACGGAAAGTGAACTTTACAGACACCAAAGCGGTTTCCTAGTTGCTGTGTGTTGCTATATAAAATTTTCCTCATTTAAGTTCACCCAAACTACAAAAAACATATTAAAGGTATACTATGCAGGATTTTTCTTAAAAAAACGTATAGATTCCTACATATAATCCCTTTAAACTATCACTTCTGGCCCACTAGATGTGTGCGGTGGTGTATTTATTTACAGAGACTCTGTCCTCTGCCTGGATTTTTTTTATTTTCTCCTTATTTTCTTTGTTTGGGACGTTTATGGGCTTTATAAAAAGGTAATGACCAGGTGCCAAACTGTAAGCGGCAGGCATCTGAGAGACACTGTGCAGAAAAAACACAAATATAGTGTGACGAAATGCCAAATGACAGCGAATCTTGTTGGCTTTTACTTTCATTTTCACAGGCGAGCGTGTGTACAAAAAGTAAAAGACAATCCTGCATAGTGAACTTTTAATATTCTGCTTTTTTGGTCTAGGTTTGTCCAAGTTTTTAGATATCTGACTCTAAAATGTCACAGAAGAAATTCCATTCACGTCCACTGGGGGTGGGAGCAGAAAGCTTACTGACAAATATCTCAAAATATCTAAAAAAAAAAAATATCTAAACTTTCTTCATGGCTATATATGACTAAAATATTAATATGAATATGTTTTTTTGTTTGTTTGTTTGTTTTTTACAATTGGGGTAATCCAACTCTTTAACGCTGCNGTCACAGAAGAAATTCCATTCACGTCCACTGGGGGTGGGAGCAGAAAGCTTACTGACAAATATCTCAAAATATCTAAAAAAAAAAAAAATCTAAACTTTCTTCATGGCTATATATGACTAAAATATTAATATGAATATGTTTTTTTGTTTGTTTTTTACAATTGGGGTAATCCAACTCTTTAACGCTGCAGACACTGCACAGTGCTTAACTGAAGGTCAGGTACATGTTTTTAAAGATTAAATTCCTAATGGTTTTTTTTTTTGTAATTATATGACACACTATATCATACACAGTTAAAGGGGAACACCACCTAAATTAAGAATTCCAATATGTTATTTCCATGGCCTTGGAGGTTCCAATCAATATTTGTGAACATGAGCTACTCTCTAAAAGCCAGAAACCAGAGAAGAAAGTCTTAAACTTGTAATGTCATTAAACACAAAGTCTGGAGCTGCTCCATAGACAATGAATGGGAGCCTGATTTTGTGGGCACACAGAATGTTTGTTTCTTTTTTTATACCCAAATGAGCTTTATTTTATTGTAATTTTCTCAGTGCTGGAACAGAAAATGTCCCCATATACTCAGAACATCTATATCTCATCTATAATATTTTTCCCAATTCACTGACTGCATCTGAAATTCCTTACTAACATGCTGTTTAGTTCACTAAAAATGCCTTAAACTTCTAGTTTGTGATTTGCATACAATTTCCTGTTAAACATTACAGTATGCAAACACCGGACACCACCACCCACAATGCAATGTGACAGACTCCAACAGACAATAGTGGACAGGGACCAAGACAGTTCTGTAACATCAATAACCCTTCAGTTTAAGTGAAAGTATAAGATTTCCCTTTGCTAGGAAAAATATATGTTTAAATTGAGCAGCGCCATCGTAGATAAAGCATATAATGACAATGGTGAGTTTCTACCTCTCCTTCTGCACAACACTGCCCTGACAGTGCATGTGTGTATCACATCTTGCAGACACATCTTGTTAATCTTTGAGGACATGCACAACCAATGTCCCAAACGGATGCAGGTAACACGAGTCAGCCATCATGTGTATGCGAATGTGTAATTAAAAGCAAGTATATCTCCAACCTCCGATCTAAGGTTGGCACAGGGTACTATGGTTACATGTCTCTAACTGGCATGGAGGCTCTTAGGAAGTTAAGTGGTCATTACAATTCAGTGTATCCAAAGAAAAACAACAAAAACATACAACTGTTTATCCACACAAAAGTAAGGTGAACGATTCATAGCTTAAAATGGCCATTGGTAGGTAACTTCCATATTTGAGTACTCGCATTAAATTATTATTAAGTGCTCGAGACCTCAAAAAAAAAAAAAAAAAAATCCATTGTAAGAATAGGAATGTAAATTGTCCGACAACAGAAAATGATTGCAATTCAAAATTAATTTATTGAACAACTAGGCTTCAATTTGTCTATTAAAATAATTGAAACAGCCATCATCCTGTCTCTGCCAATAACATTACATAGGTTAGATGCAGTACACAGTTCACCATGTGCCTGGTAGCACCATTTAACACAGCAGCAGCAGCTAACATCCAGCATTGAGGAGTTTAACAGCCCCAACAAACTAACACCAACACCAAAACAGGTCAACTCGCTCATAACCATTAGGTAATGCCAGCTGTGTGGTGCCAACAGTAAGCCTTGTCACTGTCTATGTTCGTGCGGGCGGACTTTTACCAACTGTGTCTTTGTGCAGAGCTCACACTCCTGCAGCAGTGGTCTCATGATAAACAGAGAGAGGGGCACAGCAGGGCAAGGAGGCTCTGAGAGAAGCAATACACTGCAGTGAAATAAGATTTTACCAATTTTAATTAGTAAAAAAAATGTATATATAAAAGTCAAAAGGGGCAGTGGCAAGCACTCTATAAGGTGAGCGACTGGAGTACTTATGCCCATGCCTAGTGCATGGTATGTGAATTCGGACAAAGCTAATGTTAAAGGAGCAGTTCCAGTTGTGACGACATCACAAATTTGAGTTTTAGAACTCTATTTTTTAGATTTGGGAGACAGTTGTTCATATTTCCAAATATTTTTGGACCGTCTTAGGAATTCTGAAAACAGACGCAGCTCCTCTTTAAGAAGAGAGTTTAAGAGCCAGTTAAACACGTATTTGTAGTGTATTTTTAACTGTAAATTTTCAGTGGACTATGCTATGGTAGTTTGTATTGTTGTCCACTTGTGTCCCAGAGGTGATAGTGCTGTGAGGTGCTTGTGGTGCACATGTGTATGAAGGTCTAGGAAAAATGTGGTACAAGTTAGTCTATGATCGAAGCAATCTTTTCACTGTGTTATATCATGTCAGTGTGTACATGGACAAGGACATCAGGTCGACAATGGACCGGTCTGAGGTGTAACTTTTGGATAGGATTCCCCTCCCCTGACGCTGTGTAAATTCACACGAATCTTGGCTTTAAGTGGATGAAGCATGTGTCAATACCGTAAATCCTTGCAATCCCGGTGGCCTTGGAATATCACAAAGCAGCCACAACAAGTAGGAAGGTCATAAAATAACAGCTGACAGCCTCCTTCATCTGCCTGTGCCGTGAACACACTACAAATGTCTACTTTAAATTCTCCAGATGTCAAACTCTCACTATTCATTAACTACATCTCTATGTATGTCCTAATTTATAAATATTCCCAGAGCTGCTTTGTCTCTATTGTCTTCTGAGGGAGCTAAAATAAATACTTACAGTATTTAGGGCCTGGTGAGTGTTTGCCTCTGGGCTAAGTATGCTCACAGGGCTCTGAGGATCCTTCCAGTGTTTGTGCAGTGGAGATCAAAATCTTGGGGCTGGGAGAGGAAGACGGCTTTATATTTCCTCTCATTAGTCATCTGGCAAAGACCCACAATTTATATAAAATATAATATAATATACCAAAGCAACAGTCAGGCAGTCATTGTCTGATGGTTGGTGAAGAATGGGATGGGAATCTCCAGGCAGCTATAAAGCCATGATAATTGTGGTGCCTTTGAGGAAAGTTTTTAACTACTGATAATTAAAAGAGGAAGAAAATATAGACTCAAACCAGGTCCACACAACTTATGTAATTTAGAGGAGGGAATATAAAGCGTACTGTATGAGCTCCTCCGCTTCTCACTGCCCACGGGAAGAGGGAAGCTTTGCCTCCATGGTAGAAACGTAGCATCCGCCGTGACGTGAATGCCAAAGTAGCCCCGAAAGTGTGTAGCCAAAGCTTTGATGTGGTGTTTACAGTAGGCCTATAACCAAAAACAGTTTCACTGCCAAGTGTTGTCCTAATCAAAAAGACAGCGCATGTCAAATCAAACAGAAGCAGCATGCTGTCTGTATCTTTAGAAGTCCATACATGCAGGAGGGAGGAGAGTGGCGCTTTTCCGCTGTGAAAATCCACCCACAGACTTTTCAGAGCTTCTCCATCTCTCCCTGTCTGTCTTTGTTCCCTGGTCTCACTCTCTCTCGCACGGCATACTGTGACGTATCAGCGCCGTGATGGGCAGCTAACACACACATACAGCTGTGTGCGTGTGTGTGTGTCTTGAGGGACTGATTGAGCGCACAAAACTCTCTGGGCAGCGTTTGGCTGATCAGCTGAAACTGAAGGACATATGACAAAAAAAAAGAAGAAAAAAAAGTGACTTACCTTTCATGGAAAAAGTCCATATATTATTTTACTCTTGTGTTTACCCTTGAGAATCATGTATATTTTATGTGTTGTTTCTGCAAACAAATTTGCCCTGTGACGTAGTGTAACATCAAAGCAATCAGCATCCACTATGGCTGCATGAAGCAAAGGCCAGGACATTTTGTTATAATGAAAAAAAGAAAGAAGCTCCCAGCAGTAATTTCATGGCTGCTGAAGCTAGCGGTGGGTAGGTGGTAAAATGGCTTTATTCCAGGTTCAGTTAAAAGAGGACAGTGAGAGAGCATGGAGGTTTATTGTGTGCTTATTGTGACAGACGATGGCTCTCGTATCACTTCTTTTTAAGGCACAGGTGCTTGACTTGTAGTTTTTCAAGGGGCTACTGAATTACAGAGGTTGCTACCGCAGGTTGGTCTATCTGTATATTGGGATGTCACTTTGGCAATGATACCGCTTTATGTGTGCAAAATAAAAAAGAGAGCGAAAATGCCGGTGATGCATAGCTTCATCCATATTTCTTTAATATTATTTTTCTTGTGCATTTTATGGCTTCTCTGATGTGCCCTTTCTTGTCAGCGTGTCCAAGCTGATTTATTCTCCTGATGCATGCATAATTTAGCTGTTATGAAGCCGGCGTGAAGGAGAGGGGCCACTAAAGCACAAGAGGCATATGTGTGTGTCTATGTGTGTGTGTAAAAGTCTCAGCTGGGTGCAGCTGATGCGCCATTATAGTGGCTGTGATGAGACCACAAAGCCAGGGAAACAAGCTGCGGTCTATGATATAGACATGGTTGCAGTGGGGAGCTGGCATTCACACTTATTATCTCACATTGTGAGCAGAGAGTATAAATCAACAATTGTGGGTGACAATATTGCACTTGACTAGACATTATTTGTGTGAAATGTGTCGGAGTGGCATAAAAATGACTTGTATAACAAATTGAAAGGGAAGAAGCAGTTGATGGTTTGCAACATCACGCAGACAAATATTGCTCTGGCTTGTCTGCAAAGTAATGGCAGCGCACATGAAAACATGTCACCACACCTTCTGAACTGATTATGGAGAGGAAAAAGGGAATGGCCATTTCATGCCTGTCTTCATGTGTTTAATCACTGGAGTTTGGACTATCCTTTTGGTAGTGTATCACATTGCTTGATTTATTACGTTGTTTACAACAGTAAGAGCAATGCCAGACCACTACAATCAAATTAAAGCGCAGACTTGATTTGGTTTGCCATCAAAGGCATCCAGGAGAGCAGCGGGAGACATTAATTATTTGACTCTTTTAGGGAACAAAGGCAACTGTCTCTGGATGGCCAATTAGAGGGATTGTTGAAGAACAGGGAGCAAGGTTTGCTTTAGTTACAGTGTATCTGACTCTGCCTGATTGGCCCCCAAACCCCCCCATATCTGTCCTTCTATCCTTCTATCTACAGTAGCTTGGCAGGAGCTAGAAGAAATGAGGCTAACTATGTGCGGTCATCCAATCCTCCCATCCACAAGCCTCTTGGCCCTGTTGGCACATCGCTCTGCCAATTGCGCCAGGCTGGAGTTATCTTGTCTGCCTGTTTAGCAGCTGATCAACAGTGTCTGTGGTGAGTTATGAGGGTATAATACAAAGCCAGGCGGTCTTTGATTGATGCAACCAGAGTATTATTGATCAAACAGGGGGATTTTTAATGTTTTAGCATGCTTGTGAATGATTATATAATAATAATTACACACCCACTGACATTAGCAGCCGCTACAGAGGTAATCACATGTTCTAAATTTCCATCCAGCTCCATATGATTTAAGAAATGTGCCCACAACTCCCACTTCAAGGACATGGACAAACAATACTGTGATCTGCATCCTTGAGACTTTCAAAATACTCGGAGACTTTAATCTGATCTGCACTGTTTATTAAACAAAAACAACACTTGGTGTTCACAATGCTATTTAGCATAAAAATTACAGCTCTCTCTAGACACAGACAAGATGCATGATATCAGAGCCGGTATTAAACGGTTTAACCAACAGACTGAAATTGAAATAACAAGCTACGGAGAGCCCTTCAAACACTCATAAAATGAAAATGAAATAAAACAAAAGACTGAATATTAAGACATGTTATTTCTAACACCTGATAAATATTAAGAGGCATTTAACATGCTCGTATGAGTGGGTTATGACTGTATTGAGTGGCTCATATTAGTTACACATTAGCCTTATAACAGTAATAAAGTCAACAGTATCTATTGCTCTGAGCACGCTGAAATACTAAGTTCTATCGTTTGACACGTTTGCTACACAGTTATCAGCCAACATGTGACTCAAATACTACATGAGCAGCACGTCAGCAGTGTGTGCATGTCCTCTGTCAGTGTCACACCGGTTCCACTCAGTCATTTTTTGTCACATGCAGTCAAGATCCTCTGACCCGCAATACACAAAAGGAGCTGAAAAATGATCCTGTTTTAATTTTACAGCCACCAAATGGCTTTTTGATTGGAATTTAACATCGGAAATTACTACAAATTAGCTGACTGCATATCATTTGTCCCTCTACCAAATGTAATGTGTCTGGTTAACATTCTTAATGGTTAAAATGTGTACTAAGCTGTTTTAAATGTAACATTACAGGAGCTCCATGCGACATTCAGAGCATTATTTCAGCAGCAAACAATTTGCTATGTGAACATATAGTGGAGTGATGGCGTCCTGAGCACAGAGTAAAGTCACACCTCATCTGTGTGTGCTGTAATCCAAGCTCTCTGTTCTTTTTTGTTGTAGCCCATCCAGCCACATGCATGTATCCCACTGGCTAGCTAGTCGCCGCTGCACTGCCCTGACACTAAAGTTATGCTTCCATGACGTTATTATACTATTGCAATGTGACTACATCCCCACACGATGTCGTCAGAGAAGCGCCCACCCTCAAATTCCCCCACAGGTTAACACTGTTTTCTCTGTTAGCACTGTTGCCATTGTTTGCACTGGTCCCACCGGCTCAGCCACTTCCTGGCCCAGACTCTGTACCATAGATATGCTCTGAATGTTTATAAGGCTCCTTTAAAGTGTGAAAGGTGCTTACTTTTTTTTATTACTTACATCTCAGTTGATCAGTCTCTTAATACCAGTGTCACTTTGTTACCCAGTTCTATAACCAACCTGTGGTTTTACGCTGGGGCTGGGGATCTCACTTAAATTTGTACTTTTTATTTTGTAGCTTCTCTCGTCATGTGTTGCGTCTGGTTTTACTTCCTGTCTTTGTGTGTTTTTCCGCCTGTTTTCTGTCACACCTGTCTCAATAGTCCCTCCCTGTTCCCGGAGTCTTCCCTTCCCATCTGTTCTGTCTTAGGGTCCGTCCCAAGTCTCTTATTTTTATAGTGCTACTGCTAGCTCCTCACTTGAACCGGAAGCCGTTCGAGGTCCGCCATCTTCTAGGCCGTCCCAAGTCTCTTATTTGTGCTGCGAGGAGTTAGCGCTAGGAGCTAGCAGCAAGCTTTAAGCAGCTACGAGCTAGGATGGTCGAGAGCTTCCTATCCGGAAGAGTTTTTCAGGTGAACGCCATGACGTATAAATACCCGCCCTCTACATCTGGCTCATTTGAACGAGATGGCGGAGAAACAGCGCAAGTGTACCCGTTACATGCATTCTTTGCAATGAAACGCTGTATATGCCTACGTGACTACAAAGAGTAACGTTAATGATATTTCCTGCAAGACTGTCATGTTGTAATTAAGTTTATTTCATTCACAACCCATTGCGTTGTTCAACGGACTGTCGGTGATGTGTGGCTGTTAAATGTGCAGCTGCTCATGTCCAGAATGTGTGGCTGTTAAATGTGCAGCTGCTCATGTCCAGAACCACACGTGTTGATATAACACCACGCATGCACGCACGCACGCACGCACGCACGCACGCACGCACACAAACACATTTGCCCATCATTAATTGTCCTGCATGTCATGTGAGTGGAATAATGTTTAATTAATGTTGTTGTAAGCTACTGTCATTACCGTCTGTCCTGCATCTCTGTCTCTCTCTCTCTCTCTATCTCTGTCTCTCTCTCTCTCTCTCTCTGTCTCTGTCTCTCTCTCTCTCTCTCTCTCTCTCTCTCTCTCTCTCTCTGTCTCATTGTGTCATACGGATTACTGTTAATTTATCATGTTGATCTGTTCTGTACGACATCTATTGAACGTCTGTCCGTCCTGGAAGAGGGATCCCTCCTCAGTTGCTCTTCCTGAGCTTTCTACCGTTTTTTCCCCGTTAAAGGGTTTTTTTTGGGAGCTTTTCCTTATCCGCTGTGAGGGTCATAAGGACAGAGGGATGTCGTTTGCTGTAAAGCCCTGTGAGGCAAATTGTGATTTGTGATATTGGGCTTTATAAATAAAATTGATTGACTGAGGCAGACTGACAGGTCTGATATGTCTTATTCAGTCAGCAGCTGACTTGTTGAATGATGGCGAGTGGATTTAATAATAGTGATAATAATGATGATGATGATAATGATGCTCATCACAGTGACAGTGGCAGGGCTACAGACCGTTCTTTAATTGCGACAAACTTCGGCAAATGACTCAGTAACAATGGTAATACATGCAAAAGTGTGTGACCAAAGTCATGACGGCGGGGGGGGTGGGGGTTACGGCTTTGATCAGCGAATATAATGTGACTTGGGATGTACGCCAGACGCTGGCTCCGTTATGCAGCAGATCCAGCTGTGCTGCCGTCATCAGAAAAGGACGTCGCTTTACGTGACGCTTCAGAGTAAGGCCGTCTCATGTCTCTTAATCAGCAATCCTCGCTCCTCACTCCTAACTCCTGACTCCTTGAATGTTTTCCTAAGTGGGAGGGACTAAACAGTTAGGTAAGGTGGCTAGGTAAGGTGGTTAGCAGTAATTTTAAGGGACTTGGGACATACCCCTGTTCTGTATTAGTCTTGTCTGCTCCACCCTTGTTGTTAGCCAATCTCCATTTCCCTCCTTTTGCCCATGTCTTCCTACTCCAGCTGTGTCTTGCTCTTGTGATTAGATATCTGTGTATATATACCTGTGTGTTTCCCTTTGTCCTTTGTCGGTTTGTCTGTGTTCCTCCTGGGTGCATTCTGTGGTCGTTCTTGCATTCATACCTGCGTTATTACTGTGCTCATCCCTGTCCATTGTGTTTTTCCCGGTTGGTTTTCAGTTTGGTTTTTGTTCTGCTTACGTCTGGACTTTGAGTTGCCTGCCTGTACTCGATGTTCTAAGATTGTCTGTTGGTCTGCATTTGGGTTCTCTGAGCTGACACGTGACCAAAACATTAGTACTTGATTGATCATTTTGAGTTTGGGTTAGTTGGACATCACACCATCACATCATCCACCCTTTCTTTCCATTCCTGTCTATCTTAACCTGTACTATCAATAAAGCAAAAATGCCCAAAAGAAATCTTGAAAAAAAAATAAAGAGTAATATTTGACTGTAAGAACAATTTAACCTCATATTTGCATTATTTTATTATTTTTCATCAATTTCTTTGTGTTAAAAAACCACAGAAGTGTATCGTTGCTTCTACTGTGAGAAACCCAAATTAGCCTGTTTGATTTAGATTTAAGTTCAGACTGTTGTCTGGAAGACAGCTGAGTGATATGAAGGAGTAAGTCACTTCTTTTTCCATAAAGTAAATATATTTCTCTTGGTATAGTTCAGCTTCCTCCTGCACTATAAGGGCTTGCTTGTTTTTTGCTGTAAGAAGTAACATTTTAATTCAATATTGGCATTTTTGAGACCTTTAACAATAGATGTGAGTGACAAGTGACTCCTGCACACACTTTGGAGACCTTACAGTAGGTCAGAATTTGCACATATTTGCATGTTTTATAATAAGCTGTTCACTTTGTGGCAGCAAATGCTGCAGTAACCTCTAATGATCAATACTGTACATGTGCCCTATTGTTCCATATAAGTTTGCTAAATTGACTTCACAGCAGTTGGGGTCATTGGAAATATTGACAAAGCGAATGAAAGAAGTGCCCTGGAGATATTTTTGGATTGAATGCTGGAATACAGCTTCCACCTGGCAGGTTTTTGTTCAAAGAACATTTGACTTCCTGGTGCTATAATGAGGCGATGACATCGAACACTATTTCAACTGTCAGCAGTTAAATGATAAAAGTGAATAGCTCTGTGCTTTCTGTGCCGCAGCTACGTGTTGCATCGCTTTCCTCCTAACTATATAACATTCACAATATTGATTGTTCGAGGAGATGATGGATAGCGACAACATGAGGCCCGGCATTGTTATTCATATGTCATCAACACCTTGGTGTGGCGATGGATATTCTGAGATGGGCTAAAATCCTGTCTCACAACACCATCGTGGATATATAGAGGTGCCAGCTCCAGGTCTTACCACAAAATATCACTGGCATTACTAACTGCAGATTGGTATTCACTAAATGTCAATGGAAAATATAAGTGCTTTCCCACAGTCAGAGGACTCCATCAGTCATATTTACATCTTCATTCACATTGTTTTTTTCTTTTTTGTCTTGCTGTTCAGTTCAAGGTGAACTGGATTTTCTCAAGACTGGCAAAATAAAAATAATTCAGAGAGGCAGGGGAGTGATGCAGACACTGATGGAGCAGAGTGAGATGCATTGGCAGCAATGAAGGAAGGACAGACATACAATTGACCCTTTGCTAAACTCCTCCATCACAGCAATTGTCCAATCATGGCATAGCGGCTGTAACTAGGCACAGCAGGCCTGTCAAATTTAGATTTAGAGTGATAGTGATCTGCATTCAAAGTGTTGGGATGGTGGTGTCCTCTAGTAGCCTTTCCAAAACCAAAAACACAAGAGCAGACTCGTATGGAAAAGTTTATCCGTGCTAAGATGCAACCGTTAGCATGTCTAGCTAACGATCTACAGTACCAAGCATTGATCTAATGTCAGCCGAAACACTTATACTTATTCTTGATATTCAGAGTGCATAAGTGTGTTTACACTGACAAGCACCCGGATGGTACACTCATAACAGTCAAAAAGTTGAGTGTGGAACATCGGACACTTTTCACCTTTTGAACTTGTGAAATTTTGGCCAGCTACCGTGATGAACACTGAAGCATTGTACAAATATACATATGGATATTTCACTACATACTGCTGTCAGCTTTAAGCCATCAGTTTTCATATTGAGTTAACTCTGTAATAGTTTGGTGCCACAAAGGATCATCGTTGGGCATTGACTGTTGTATGTGTTGCTGCGTAAGCCATATGATCTGTGGGCCTAGTTATGTTTGGTTTTCATGCATATTAAATTTCCATCTTCACTGTATAAGATTCTAGTATTAGATTTGTGGCCAGATGCCTGAGAAGTTGTAAATATTTGAAAAATGCGGCAGCTATTATTAACTCCGTAGATCAGCTGATGATAGAGCAAGCCAGTATCAGCCAAGGACATTCATAACATGCTATAGAGGAAGTCAAGTGAGCAAACAAGCAGATATAGCAAGCATTTGGTGAGAGACAATCTTTTGTCAAGTGTTGGCAAAAATTTCTCTGGCCAGTTAAATTTGCAAAGCAGAAGAAGCAAAGCTACCAGATCTTGCTATCGTCACTTCCATTGAGTACGCAACAGCCATGTTTGATTTGAGAGAACACTACACTGTCAAAATGTGCGTACTATGCAAGTTAGTATATAGTGCATGCAGTGTACTACATGTAAGTGTACTAATGGAAGTATTAAATTTGAGACACAGCATTAGCTTGCAGAGTTGTACATGCGTGTTTCCCTGCCAAATGAAAGGTGGTCCTCTATGCTGTCAGAGTTTAGTGTAACACTCGTGATTCTTTCCTTGGATCTTACCTCAGATAGCATTATGCTCGCCAGACACATTGTTTGGTCCTCATCCAATAAGGCTATTCTTTATAAGAATAAAAAATATTTTCCTGCTAATTAGCTCTACAATGGGACATATTGGGCTCTAGTCTCCCGGCACAGCGCAGGGTGGCGCAGGGTGGCGAACCCCGCGCAGAGCTAGTTTGGTAGTTTGGTAGTTTGGCAGACCGAGGTGTGCTGAGATGGGTGCGGCGGCGCAGCAGGGGGAGGTGTCGACAGATCCAGCTTGGCGCAGTGACAGTTTCGTGCCAAAAGGCTTCGCCGAAGGTACGCTAAAAGCTCGCCAACTGAAACCACGTCTACTGTCAGCGCAGGGGGAGCACAGCCGGTGTAAGCCGAAGTTTGGCTGACCGGCGGACAGTGCGCACACGTCACCAAAACCTCACAGGCAGGTTTCCAGAATATCAGGCACATTAACGATGCAATAAATACCCAAAAAACCACTATTCAATGCAACTATCTGCAATCAGCACATAAATGTATCTCTATATCGACTGTCCCGTCACATCTGATGTCAGATCAAAGGGGATTGGCACCGTTTGGCACGTTTGGCACGCGTAATGGAAACCCAACCTGATTTGATTAACACAGCTGCAAACTAATGAGTTCACATCCCTCTCAGCCAACCACAAACAGCCACAGCATCAGATAGGGAGTATATATTCAGCATCTGTCATCTTAGAAAAGTCAAAAGAAAAGAAACAGAGTGAGACTGCGAGAGAGAAAGAGAGAGCGCGCGCGCACGAGAGAAACGCAACATTGATTTACAATTGTGGTGACCTCCTCCCAGGCTACCTTTGCATCATCAGCCCGTGGAGGTCTGCTCGCAGTTCCGTATATTCGGACACTGCGAGCTTGGACCTCCCGGACCAAAACATCAGTTTCCTCGTGGGAGAAGTTTGGCCGTCTGACGCTGCTGCTCTCTTCCGCCATGGCGAATTGAGTAAACTCTCATTACGCCTTCGCGCGGCGCATTTAAGGGCGAGGAGAGGGGCTCATTTGATTGGTGTGATGTGTGTAAAACCCACTCCACGCCTTCTCTCCTTGCGCCGGTAGGAGGGACGGAGGTGGGAAAGAGGAGTAGCTGCGCCAGAGCCACGGTATGCCAAACTTACAAAATCCGTCTGGCCACACCCAGTTGGCGAAGCGCAGGTGCGCTGCACCTCTGCCGCACCCGGTCTGCGAAACTAGAGCCCATTAGCTTTAGCGTCAGTCTTTTAGCATGTATGTAGACATCATGTGTGTACTTTTGACCCCTTTTTACAGGGTTAACAAAAACAAATTGGCTGGAGACATTAAGAACTCATCTACAGACAATGTTTTCAATCAAATCGTGAAGCTAACGTTAGCTTAATCAGCTAGCTACAGCTTATAAAATCAGCCAGAGACAGCTGTAATTTCACCCGGCAAAATCAGCGCTTTAAACTGAGTAGTATACGTTTGTCTGACCTCGGTCTGAATTGTTTAAAAAAAATAATAAGAATCTTCCTTTATTGTCATTGTAAACTGCACACTGCACACTTGGGATTTGTTTCGTAATTCGTCTTTTCTCGACCACTTTAAGGAATGAAAGGTTGTGACTGCTACACTAATACAGTCACAGCTAGCTTAAAGGAAGACTCACTCAGGAAGAAGGGACACAGGCCTACTGTAAGAGAAAGCTAAAAGCACATAAGGACACGGTATAGGGATGTGTGAGAGAAAGAGAGAAAGAGCGACTCATAAATCAAGTAGAGGTGAGATTGCTGAATCAGGGTTGATTGTGCCTGGGAGAGACAATAAAGCCTGTAATCATCTGTCTCTGCTGCACAGACCCGGCAATTATCTGCCCATACCTGACCGCCAGAACAGAAAAGGGCAAGGTCCCTCTACCTTCACTCTATACAGCTCGAGATTTTTAAGGGGAAATTCGTCTGCTGATGTAAACTGAAAGGATAGAAAAAGCAATATTCACTCTTAGAGAGGTAAAAAAAAATTGGGGTAAACAGAGGATCTGGTTGAAGGAGTGTTGCGAGGGTTGTCAGTTTTTACCGGTGAGCCATATGTGATGTTTGGGAGTGATTCAAAAGAACGAGTGGTGATATGTGTTTGGACCTTTCATCTCTCTCTACCCACACACTCACACACACACACACACACGCACACGCACACACAAAGGTACCATGTCAATATATTACATCAGATAAAAGAAGAGTAGCCAATCATTAAGCTGGTATAACACTGCCTACGGAAGCTCCATTTGCTTCCAGGGCAGTTCCTTCATCATAACGTCTGCTTTCATACAGCTGTCTCATACTAGCATTTAAGGTACAAATTTACCTTCATTTCCTCCAATACATCTGAGCCTGAAGCATATGGACCATCACTCTCTGACTGAAAGCACTGCACTAAGGCCTAAAAGCATTTTTTTTTCTGCCAGCCCAATATAAGAGCCAAATGAATAGTGTGGTTGTAATTAATCTTTTCTATTGACTGAATAAAACCTTTCGGTGGAACTCAGCTAGTGAATGCACTGTGTTTTCTCCCTCTAATAGGAGAGTTTGGAGAATAATTGCAAAGTTGCTTCCAGTATTGTGGATGATCAATGCTTTTATCAAACACAAATTAAAAGGCAAAAAGGCACTCAAGAAAATAATACAACGCAACAGGTGCTCCGTGTGTTATTTGTTCATTCACTGTTTATCTACAGCTAAATGGAAACCAGCTGCATACGGGGATGTATTGTTCTACGCCTTTGCTTTTTTCACTCGTGTAAAGAATATTTACATTTAAGGTCAGAGATCGTTTAATGGCTTTTCTCAACCTGGCAGGTCTCTTTTTCAGACAATGCTAACACAAGCAAATCACAGCAGAGCAATAACACAGTGGATTGGAGGACAATGATCTTTATTGATTCCCAATTAGATGGCCCAGAGCAGCGTCTCTGAGAGGGAACACAGATTTCAAGATATCAGTGACACCCAACCAGCTGTACTGGTACCTGAGGGTATATTTCTGTAGCCATGACTACACTGGAGTAACTCGACTAATTTGACAAGTAGATTTACTAAATTTATTGTCACAATAACCGGTAACCTACCAGTTACAATTAACTGTACAGTATACACCAATATGAGCAAGCAATAACTGTGTTGAGAGCATAAAAACTAGCTAGCAAATATTCAGAGAAGTCGAAATAGTACACTGAAAATAGCAATAGCAATACCACCCGGTAAGTTAACACTGCCGCAGTGGCTAACATCTGACACCGAGCCATTTAACAGGCCCAACAATCTCACACAGTACCGAGACACCTCGACTCTGATGCTGCAGCTGTTAACTATTGAGCAACATTCGCTAACAGCGATGCTAACAGCCCTGCCACTGTGTGTGGGACTTTGTCACGGAGCTCACACTCCTGCAGCAGCAGTCTTGTGATAAACAAAGAGAAAGAAAGCAATGGCTGATCCAATCAATACTCTGCAAGCAGCCCTACAATAACCCGTTAATATCCACACTAAGAAATAAGCAACGGACTGTTTTTTTCTTTGCGTATTTTATTTCCTTGAGGCAAAAATAATAATAATAATAATAAAAAAAAAAAAAGTTTCTGAAACCCCATAGTTGTTGTTGTTTTTTTTTTTTTTAAATGTAGGCCTCTACCAAACAGTGAAGTTGTAATTACTTCCACAAATTTATTCTAGATAGTTACCATCACAGTACTTTGAAAACATCTCAGACATGGTGAAAAATCATACTGATAGAATTTTTTCATCAAATATATAATGGAATAACATTAAATATATGGTATTATAGTCATCCTTTTTTAATTTCATAAAGAACTGTGAATGTATTATCTTAGCATCACCACTTTAATCCTAAAAGGACAATTCAACTGTTTGGTTGAGCATGGCTTTAGACGGTAAAAAAATCCTACTCATTAAAGTATTTCAGCATACATATATATATATATATATATATATATATATATATATATATATATATATATATATATATATTGGATAACATTAAATGTATTATTTGACAACACTGAATGATTAGAAAGCTTTTGATTTCATAGCAAATAGTGAATTTTAATTACATTAGCGTAGCTTCATTACCATTATCTCAAGAGGACAAATGAGCCATTTGGTAGAGCATGTTTTAAAATAATTAATATGACCTTTATTAGACTTAAGTTACATAAATCTGCTCAGTACGACCTCTGAAACCATGACATGTCAAAAACTATGCCCACCTTTGAAAATCCCACCACACAAAGCCTTCATGTCTGGAGTGACTATTTGTTACTAGCTTCCAGAAGGACGTAAATTACAAAGTTATACTATGACACAGCATAACATACCTAAACCGAATGGTAGAGATAGCTCAGTCAGGTTGAGTTAAGTTCAGTACATATTTCCTGAAGATACTGTGACTCAAAATGTACTTCACTATTAGGGGTGTAAATCACCAGCTTCATCACGATACGATATTATATCGATTTGTTTGGATGATGATACGATGTTTGCTGATATCACAAAGTCTGTCACGATACGATTTTGATTCGATTCGATTCAGGAGCCTGCGATCGTTATGACACGATATCATATGCCCATCTAACACAATCATTTACATCAACTCACAAAAACAACTAGAATATGATTTGACCATTTTATTTCTGAGCTCTGTTTGTTGTTTGAGCGGAGGCGTGCTTGCCCAGAAATGGTGACACAGACGTGCTATGTGAATTTCAAAATAAATGTGTATCTTTAAGATGACGATATGGATCGATGTTTTCATTCTGCATCGATATAATCGGATCGTTAATCAATGAATCGATGTATCGTTACACCCCTATTCACTATATAGCTGAGCAGGATGTAAAAGGGATAAGATGAAATTGTACCCGTTTTAAATTGCAGTAAAGTTGCAATGACTGGGCAAATTTGCAAAGTTGTTAAGAATTCATGGGCATTGGCTTAATCTGTGGTAATTGTTGTGATTGCAACATCACAACACCCCGCGGGAACTGGCTTAAAGTCACAGACGAACACTAGAAATGCTTGGCAAAATTTAACTGACAGGCAGTTGAATTTATTAACCAAAATATTGGATGAATAGTTGGAATACCCAGGTAACAAGTAACAAAAACAAATGAATTTCTCAGCTAAAGATAAGGGAGAGGTGCTAGAGGTCATCTGATTGTCAGATTACGTCAGACAAAAAAGTTTGAGAACCACCAAAATAAATAAATAATCCACAGTGATAGAGACGAAAGCAGTTGTCTGTCAATTTTTCCTCTTACCTCAGAGCCAGAGGGTAAAAAACATACACCCTTGAAGACTATTTTCCCTTGTCACTCCTCCTGGTTTAGCCAGCAGTCAGTGTCCATATTGCCTGGGGAGCTGCACTACCTGATAAGCGGAGGTAGAGGCTCTCTGACACATCTGTCTGCTTGATGAGCCAAGTGTCAAAGCCCCCCAAAGTGCTGGATGGAGTGCATCAATAAACGACTTTAATCCCCTCCTGGGGCCAATGTCCTCCCACTAATAAGGGATCGTCTTACACCACTGGCAGTGAGGAGAGAGGTAAAAGTGGCTTGGCATGGGCCTCAGCACGGGGATGTACAGTACGCAGGGAATTGTCTGTACACAGGTAACAGGCTGTAAATCACACGCGCCTGCTGTTGCCTTAATTGCTGGATTGAATAGGTGTTTTGTTTCCTCCTCCTTCTCACTTTCTCTCCCTCCTTTGCCCTCTGTCCCTCTTTCCTCCCATTGAAGTATATGTCTGTTTGTCATCACTCTTTCTCTACCTAACACCTCTCCTGTTTTTATATTTCAGCCTCTTTTCCCCACCTCCGCCATGTATCTAACTCTGCCCCAGACAGTCTCACTTGCCAGACATAAGAGGAGATGCAGAGGGATGGGGACCGGGAGCTGGGCAGTATTGGTTGTGCTGAAGGACGTGTGGGTTGCTAGCATCCGCAGGGAAGATCCAATGAGTGTTCTAGTCTGAGTGACCCTAATTAACCACATATTATCTGCAGGCTGTGTGGAGGATTAAGGCCCTCAGCTCCGGACCCTACAGGCCTGGAGACCCAAAGACAGAGGACTCTGCGCAGAAGCACACTTTATATACTGCCTCAAAGCAAGACACGGAGAGGTGGGGGCGTGAGCAGGCCAGGAAAGAGAACCGTACAGAGAGCAGATAGCATGCTGCAGAGAAGACTGGTTGCTCCAAGCATATCTGGACCTTTCTATAATGAGCAAATAAACAATGCAAACTGCTATGTACAGTGCGGGAGGAGTTTGCAGCCACCCTTTCTGGCACTGTCACAGAGAGGAAGACATATTGTGTCTTTGTCTGTCATATCCTGAAAGTATCCATCCCTCCAGCCCAGGTGCTGTTTCAACAAATTGAAGTTTCTGTAGGAGGAGGGGATCATTATTCTATTGAGAGATAATGAGCTCATTTTCTCGTTTGACATTAGAACAGCCAGAAATGATCACTTCACCACGTTGACAGGTCGTCATACACACAGCACGTTGCTGCATTAAACCACTGTCTATTGTCAACAAAGCAACGCAATCTGGGAACTACACAAAAAGCCTCATTGATGCAACACAATAAGCAGCCCCCACAGGCAGGCAGAGACTCTGTTTTCTGTAGAAAACATTTTAGCAGCAGCTGTGACATACCTCATTTCAGATGAAAGACGAGCCAATATCAACATCAACATTAAACAGAAGATTAACTGACACCAACCAGCCAAAATCCAAAGGTTATAGCTCATAAGATATGCCGTTTCTTAAAGTGTAATGTGTTATTACAAGTGTTACGAGCTGCTAGTGAATATATTTCACATTTACATAACACCAAACTACTGTATAAAATAGTGCCGTGTTAACAGTTCAAGCATTTACAGGGCTTTCATAAAGTATTACAGGGTAAATCTATCCTCTGCTAACCCCGGTGTGCAGCTGCTATTCTGAGCCACTGTAACGCTTCCTGCGGTTCCACACTGTAACTCAAGCTTACAGTCCCGACTCAAGGCCCACGCTGTCACCTACCTCGGTCAGTGTCGTAGAGGTAGACAAACTTCTGCCACTTGTAGTGAGAGAGCAGGCTGAGGACAGCACCCCGGAGGGCGGGGCGCATCTGGATGACAAACTGCACCTCGTTATCGGTGGGGTAACTGGGTGTGACAAAGGAGGTGTGCAGGGCGCCGCAGAACGAGGTCAAGGTGTTCATGGACTTCTTGTCGTAGAATCCGAAGATGGCGTAGACTCCGCGGGAGAACTGGGAGCAAACTGCAGGGACAGCAGAGGGCAAGAGGACACAAATGTTAAGGCATTAATCAGCAAAATATGAGTACGCACAAATGTGTGCCTCATCACTTCAGGCAGTAACACATCGATTGGGTTGTTTGACCCACCACTAATAGCCGATTAAGGGTTTAAGTGACTCTAAATGACCCCCAAGGCACTTAACAAAGCATCTGTAATACTGCATATCCTGTTATAATATCAATAATAATACAAAACTCTATACACTAAGAACAGTAAGAATAAGTGCATAAGGCTGCTGAGATATTCTGTCTGGTCAGATTCGTAGTCTTGTTTTCTCTTTCAACAATTATTTTCATTATTGATTAATCTGACAATTATTTCTCAGATTTATACATTCATTATTTTGTTAATTAGGTGTAAGAAAAGAGCGAAAAATGACCATAATAATTACCCACAGCCCAAGGTGATGTATGCTGATGGTTTGCTCTATGTCACCAAGACATTTATACTTGAAAAATGACTAAAGCTAATAATATATCATCAAAATAATTGCTGATAATTTTGCTGTCAATTTACTAATTGATTAATAGACTTATCATGGCTCCTGCATTATTCTTTGATCAGGCAGTTCCTGGTTTAATTTTTTTTAAAAATCCAGTGGTCATTAGCTGCTGTGACACGACCATTATTTCTTTAACCTGATTAAAATCATCCTGATTAGAAATTCAAACTAAACTGTTTCCATGGACACTAAATAAACTGATCTTATAAGGTTTGTGTTTACATGCCCCAAAGTATTTAATTTGAATATAGGTTTTTTGACTTGTGCAAAGATGTCCAGCCCACTGTGAAGCGTCTAATCTGCCAGATATATAACAGGAAAAGAAGTTATTTTTCCATCCAGAATAAAGAAAGAAAGAGAAGTGGTTCAGCCTGTGGAAATACTTCATTCGTATGTAACATAGGCCTATGTATAACCGTTGTTTTTTTCTGTAGCTTAAAATTACTAGGGCTGCCTGCTAAAAGTCGACCAGAGAGGTCATTAGTCAACAAGATTTCATTGGTTGCTTGCAGGGAAAAAAACAACAACAACAACAACAACAAAAAACGAACGTGAAACTCTTCTAGGAGCTGGGCCTTGTCAAAATAAATCAAAAGCTATATGACTGGACCATGTGAGAATTTAATTTGAAAGGACAGACACAGGAAGTGGCCATGCTCAGCATTGATAATTAAATTAATATCATAAACATGCAGACAACTAGTGGCCCTAAATGACGACTATTGGCCGACAAGGAATAGTCTTAGTCTGGGGCAGCCCCTACAAATTACAGATGTCCCCTAAACACCTCACATGCAGACTGTTGGTAGAAGTTATAATACACCGATGTGCCCTAAACGTCTCATTTTAATGCTACTGCATGGTAGCAATAGATATTTGTTATGTCCAGCGACTTTACATTGAACCCTGTAGCAACAGCGTTATATAAGGCTACTGTTTCAGAGTCAGAGAATTCATCTATTAATCAGGGCACTCATATAAGAATGAAGCACTAGTAGAGCGCTGAATGTTTTTGGAATTCATGAATGACACAGCTATGTCCCCTAATGTTACCACCACATGGGGCAAACATATGAAGAAAGAAAACATCTCTGTGTTTGCATAGTTATAAGGTGCTAATAGTTTTCTATTGAATGCAGTATCAAAGGTCAAAACCACCCCTCCCAACATCAGACCTGATCGGACTCTATCAGAATAAGGTGGTTACGTAATGCATTTTTATTCTGATTGTGATAATCTGGTTATTAGTGGAATATCCTCCTGAGACCTGAACTTTTGCTTTGTTAACATTTTTCATTTCTCCTAGCTATTTGGGAACTAATCATTGTCAATAATAATTAAGTCCCAATGTCCACAAACGAGACAACAATACAGTCTCAATGTCCTCAAATGAGATGATAATAAAATCACAATGTCTTCAAAAAATGACTTCTTTCCTTCTTAGCTTGTTACTGCTGCTAAAATTGGTCAAATTTGTTGCCATATCTACAACAAACTACAAACATTATTAATCATATATAAACAAGTCTCAACCATAAAATGTGATCAGGTTTGGACCTTGTCCACTTTTGTGTCGGGATTGACTACAGACTGACTTGGCAGAGATGGCTGCCATCTTGTTTTTTCACATAGCATATTGTGCTCTTACTACCACCAGATGACACAAAAAAGTGTCCATGAACAAGGACAACAGGTCTAAGTTAAGCAGAATGAAGTATAAGGTCAAGTAAACCCAAGATGTGATGTCCTAATATGAGGACACAGGGTCTCAGGAGGATACTATGGTCCATGTAAATGCACCCAAAGTCATTGTGGGTACAGCTTAGCCTGTCCCAAAGTGATAAAACAACTTAAATGATGTCATCAAGGTTACCTCAACTTGGGTCTGGAGGACATGAAATTATAAGCGGAATCCCGTGTTATAAATTGAAGGTGTGGAGTTTGAGGTGTTGACATTTACTGGGCAGGAAGGTTGTAATGACAGACACAATCAAGTTGCATTATGGGAAGTGTAGGATGCAGTGTTTTTAGAGTTTGACCCACACTAAGGAGTAAGAGTCAGGATATCTCAGCGTTTAATGCTTCAACTTTAAACATCCTTTATAAAAAAATCTGTCTTTGTTGAGTCCCCCTGCTTTGTGGAACTGCAATACTTAATCACTGCAGTTCCCATTTAATTAAGAAAATAATCAGTGGAGTAATCAATAATGAAAAGATTTTTTTTGTTGCAGCCCTAATTGATACTCATCCCTAGTGATCATAACATGAAATCCAGTTTCCACCTGGTTTTACCATTCATTATCTGTGTATCTGAATTAGAGAACAAAAAGACAGCATGCACTGCAGCAGGAAGCGAGTGGGTCTGATAATAGTGGACTGCAGTGTGTGACAGAATGTCTGTAAAAATCCCCGCAGCTGTAAATGCAAGCGGCACAGTGTGTTTGTTTTGGTAGAAAATTGGCAGCCAAAGGATAGAAACGTCACACCATTCACTGAAGGTCTCCAGCTCCCACCAGGAGCTCCCACCAGTTATCGCTCTGTTCCCCCATCTACAGTGAACCACTCACTGCAGCATTCACAGCAGCTGTGAGCGCCACTGCTGCCTGTCACCGCTTCTGTTGCCTCCCACGAACGAGCTGAAAAAGACAACTCTGTCTGGCGCGAGTGAAAAGCGAATGCAGCTTAGTTTCAACGACCTTAAACTCAAAACGTCTGTGTTGATGGCATGATGTCACATACTTGGTGTCTTTGCACGGTTACAAAGTATTAATACAAGATTGACCCCACTTTTGAGGGGAAAACAAGCCATTGACAAGCTGCGCGACGACTAGTCTCTATTCAGTGAAATCACCATCTGAGGCGACCGAAGGTAGAGGAAAATAAACAGGTACGCCATAATTTGAATGTTTTTCACTTGAACAAATCTATAACAACCACTTCGGGGAATGAACACCTCAGTAATACAAGCATTTTATTTTCTATCAGCGCGTGCATCTGATGACATTTCTTGAGAGGCAAAAAAAAAAAAAAATCATTTGTTTGTGTATTCATCACGCACTCTAGCGGGACAGCGTAAATTGTCAGGCAGGAGCGACTTCCAATCAGTCAGAAGCCATTAATGTGTAAACTAACATTCAGAGCTACAGGTGTGTTTTGCTTTCCCACCCTATCATGAATGGCTGCTCACTTATTCTGATTGACTCTCAAGTGCTCCTGCTGGGTAATCAAGCATTCTTAACATCCGTAAACACTTTGAATATTCCAGTACAATGGTTGGATGACAGGAGGGAAGGCACTATCTGATCTTATGCAATGGCTATGTTAAATATTTGTTTTTTGATTGGCTGACGGGGTATTCATTCACGTCATATAGCGGGATGCATCAGATTTAGGCTCTAAATAAGGAGTTTTAGCATTCTCCGAGGTTACTGATGCTGAACTGGAAACGATTTATCACCAACATGGCAGTTTGTATTCGGCACCTTCATGCTAATCGAGTGCAAGATACAATCGCACACACATACGCAGACTCAATAACTATGGTTTTTTTTTTCTACTTCCGCCCGTGGGAATTCGTCCGTCTTTGTGTAGATCGCTGCTACAGTATGTGCAAACCATTCAGACACTCAAGAGGACAACATGACAGTGCTCACGTATTTGGCTCTTAAGCACAATTGCTGTGTGAATGAGAGATCTAGTCACTGGTGGGATTTGCCTCATCCTTTTTAATTCTATTCCCTCCCTATCTGTCCTGGTACAGACACCTCTCCCAAGGTATAAGCATCCATTCTCAGCAACACACACACACACACAAACACACACGGATGCAGACATAAACATGCACACACACACACACACACACACACACACACACACACACACACACACACACACAACACTGCTTTCTGATAAGTGAATCAACAGATGGACAGCAGTATTGTGGGGAAGTGCTGCAGGGTGAGTGGTGCAATCTCCCCTCACTGAATGGGAGCCAGTAGGAGCTGCAGCCCTTGTCGAGGCCCAGTTTTCTCTGCACTCCCTCTTAATTTGGGCCAGTACTGACACAGAACCTATCCTATAGGGACCAGATCTGGCAGCCTCTTTCTTTCTGCTCAGCTGTCCTCTGCTTATTAGGTTGAGCTTTGAGCAAGACCGAGCCTCAATAACAGATATGTCCACACACCCTCATCTCGCTCCCTATAACCTCCCTCTTGCCCCCCTGACTGTTACATATACCGTCTTTACGCTGCACCCTTTTCAGGATCGCCACCTTATTGTAGTGGGAAGGTTTGCATGTTGCAGGGATCCCATGAGCTACGCCATCTACAGTGACCTCAGCTCCAGGTATGTTTTCTCGTGGCAATGAGGGTTAGGATGTTCTAGACAAAGAATGACCTGTTCTGTTTTGGTGGGGGGGGGGGCATTCTCACTGCACCAGATCTGCCAGCATCCTGCACCTCTGCCCCTTAGACACAAGGCATCCTGCCACAATGACTACACACTCCTTTCTTCACAATAAAATCCACTCGCCACTCTACTCTCGCAAGCATTTGTGGCACAAATTCACAGCCACATGCATGCATTGCGTGGCTGTAGCCATGGACTCAACAATGGGGGGAGGGCAAATCTGCACATTTGAAAATGAATTTACAATAATATTATATTATTTAACATCAGTAAGTACAGCCATACAGTATACAAATATGAATGCAAGCTACGACTGTTTAGATAACTTCCACATGCAGCGCCACATAAATGACTGACACTTTACACGGACATTACATGAGCTTTCTGACCAATATGATGTTAGTTGAATATGCCCATGCACTATTGTTAATCTCTGTGTGAATGTGTGTCTAATTAACTGCAGGTAACTTAGCTATGAAAGCTAAGATAAGTGGTGGCTGACTGATTAGCACTTGCAAATTGGCCTGTTTTCACCAGAAGCACTTGTTTCCACTCAACGCAATCACTGACATGTTTCATCATAGTATACATTGGGTGTGGGTTGTGTTCCCCCCACTTTATATTGTAACTACTGCCTTGATGCATTGCCATAAGTAGACCACAGTAACATACAATCAATGGTAATTTGCTTTCAATGAAGGGCCATAAGCCGCGCTGTGCAACAACCATGTTTTCTCACTCTTAATCACATATCTGCGTCAAGGAGGTCATAAGGTGTTTATATACCAGAGGGTGGAGCTCGCCATGCTCTTGATCATGATTGATTAAACAAATGTGTCTCCACATCAGTGAAAATGACCCTTCCTTTGGCAAGCTACAGCCATCATTTTTAGAAACTGCTGTGAGAAAATAGTGGGAAACAATTTGCCGTTTTCACCCGCTGCTGCTGGAGGAAAAACAAAAGAAGTGTTTCGGGGGCTCTTATCACCAACAGCTGGGATCACCTGTGAGGAAATGAGCGAGTGGCTTTTGAAACTCCTCCTTTTTTAAATCACATATTTGTTTTTGCATCGCATTGTAACTTTCTAATTAATCTTACGTTTTTTTTGTTACAAGCCGCAGCAATTTGCTACCTCACTAATTTGCGGTGCATGTAAATTTCCGAGCCTTTTAAATTTTTAATAAACTCTAATTCTTTCAGTCAAGGCTGAATAACAAGACAGCAGAACAAATGAGCAGACCATACACTCGGAAGTTTATTAATAGGAGAAAAAGCAAAGGAAAAAAAAAAGCAATCAGTAGAAACATATTGACGAAGAGGAATTTAAAGTTTCTTTGCAGTGAAAAGAAAAGTCAATCGTGGAGAGATTTCAGCTTAATAACTTAAATTAAAGACAAAATGCTTACAGTTAAAACACACAAAAAAAAACTTTATGTATTGAGTTTCTGATTATTTGCAATTCACAAGAGCCAACGGCAGGATTTAAACTGTTTTTGAAAACTCCCTCAGACTATATAGAAAGTTATGGATCACCGTCTTGCAGCCCAAAAGAGCCATACTCTGTATATGTATGTATTCCTACACTTCACTCACTCTCCCAGAGATGTCTCTCCATGCAGTACTCATCCCCTTCCCCACTCCTTCAACGCCTCACTGTCTCTCTTCACTCCTCACTCCTCTATCCTCACCACTCTATTTGACCTCTCCTTTTGTTGCCTGTCTTCTGCCTCAGCCATCTGGTCATCCCCCATAGCATACATCCTCTTCAAGCGTGGCAGTATCTCTCTCCACCTGAGTGCCTCTCTCTTTCCCCTCTCACATTGTTTCCCCCATAATATCGCTACGCTCCATCAGCGGAGCAGAGATTGGTGTTGGACTTTGGTAGAAAAAAAAAAAAAAAGATAAAAAAGAAAGTGTACGGTACAGTCAGGATAGAGAGCTGCTGCGGAGAAATGCCCCGGCCTCATCCCTCTCTGTAATTAAATAAAATGAAATAAATCCTGTAGGTGGAAATAATACGGCCGATCCTGTCCCTACCTCTGAAGAAATAACACATCAGTTAACATAATTCAATGATTCTGCGAGTGTCACCTTGAATTTCAATAATGCTAATTTACTCACAAGTCCTCAGACAACCATGTGCATGTGCACAGAGTCATTAGAAGAGCTCGCATGAAGTCGTAAACAACACAAAGATAATTTTCTCTCATCTGCTCCCTCTCTTTCCCTTCTCCTCCAATCTCATTTTCCCTTTTTTTTTTCTTCCTCTGCAGCTAACTGTGCCTCCTCTCCTCCTCCTCCTCCTCCTCCTCCTCCACTACCTCCTCCTCCTCTCCCTTCCTGCTGCAGGGAACCATGCATCCCATCTCCAGTTCACTGGTCAAACACACACAGTGTGCCGCCCTCATTCCCTTCTATAATCAGGACACTCGGCAGTGCTACGGGGATGTTACATTTCTGATGCATCACTTGAGATGGCTGGCCTGGAATGCTAGTTCAGAGGGATATGTGGTATCCTGCAGGCACGCTGAGCTAATTCATAAAAATAAAAAAAAAACCTTTCATGCACCCAAAGTATTTGGACTCCCATGCTCTTTCGCGGCCCATGAGCCAGAGCTTTGCACAGCCTTGGGAAGGGGGCCGGGAACAGTAAATGTCAACGTTGATTGTATCTCTTTAGCTGTTTTCCTCGTCTTTTTCACAAAACCCACATTCTCTACTTTCTCTTTTTGGCTCTGTTGTTTTCTCCTCGGCCACATGTCCTCCATTTCCTGCCCGTGCCTCCGTCTCCTCGTGCCCCTGGTCCTCGTAGCTCCTCTTACTGGTCTCCGCCCCCCCTCCATCCCTCCCTCCCTCCCTCGCTTCCTCCCTCCCCTTCCCCAGTTTTCACCAGCCTACATCAGGACCAGCCTGTCCTGCTCTGAAGAAGGGATGCTGTCACTGGGAGATAGCTCGTAAGTGCCCTGGGGGATTGCATCAGCTCTTGTCATATAGAGATGTGAAGCGCTTCAAACTGTTAACTCAAATGGCAGACCTAGATTCAAGAACGACTCAACTGCAATGGTGCCGTGAAATGTTAAAAAGAAGCTGTTACTAGTCCTGCTCCATCAACATCCAGCATCTATTTACACTTCAAATTACCTGCTGGGTTAAACGACACAGATACACACACTCACACACTAACACACATGCACACACAATGTGGAATGAGAGCAAACAAAAATGGAATACAGAAACTGTATCCAGTGTTTGACATTAGAGCGGGTGTATATTTTAATATTATTCTTAATCAGTGTTCAGTAGACAATATGTTGATCAGATGTAATGTGTAACAGCAGAACATTCATTGAAGTTTGATTATTTTGTATGTGACTTTGCTCCTACTTTTGTCATATGATATATCGATATTTAAAAAATATTCTAATTAATATTGCTGTACTTTGGGGGGCATTTTATGTCTGTATTAGACACTGGTAGTATGACGAGAAAGAGGTAAGGAAGAGAGCAACAAAAGGTCACCAGCTGAAGTTGCGGTTCATGGTCGGCTTCTTAACCTCTAAGCCACAGGCGCACCCCTTATCACTGGATTATCACCCAGCGATTTCTGTCATGACACAATATATTTTTCATTGTCGGTACACTTAAAAAATTAAAATAAAATTAGCACTTTTTTTTATTATTATTAAGACAAACAACACACACAACATATAGCAACACACAGCACGGTACACATATACATTTCTTGGGGTCACATAGTCACGGCTAAGCCTCAATCTGGCCACCAATTTAGTTCATGTTTANTTATTATTAAGACAAACAACACACACAACATATAGCAACACACAGCACGGTACACATATACATTTCTTGGGGTCACATAGTCACGGCTAAGCCTCAATCTGGCCACCAATTTAGTTCATGTTTACACAAAAACAAGCCACTGAAAACAGAATAATTACTCATTTTTGTTTTGAAAAATGTTCCGCGTTCAGGTGACAACGTTTCGATAACAATCGTCATGCTGTAGTATACATGCCAGGCCAGTAGTTGGCGGTGTGATTCTGTAATGAAACAACATGGGCAGAGCGGTGATGTATAGACAAACAAAACGGCAACCGCAGGAACGTTTGTGTTGCTACAGTAAATCTACACTTTGCTGGAGAAGTGTTGATAAATTCAATGGGGTGAGCAGCACAAGCAGAGCTCAGGAGTCCACCATTGTTGTTGTGATGGTCGACTTTCTCACGCATGCCTAGTGACTGGAACAATAATGCACATGTGAGAATAGTCTCTATTTTCAGAGACTGCATATTGCAAGTTTACACGACAACTGAGACGGTGCTGTTTCCTTGCAATGCACTCTGCAACCCATTTTCAAAACTTTGCTTTTTCAGGCACATGACAAAAAACAACTTAAGTATATCGTTTTCTGTGGAAATCGTTGTCGTATAAACAGAACCTTAGACTTACCATTAGCATGTTAACTGATTCCCTCAAACAGACCATAACATATACACATATATAATACATACACACACCCTCACACATCTCTACAAATGATATAATACATAAAACAGGCAAACACATGCTGACACACACACACACTCGTAAGCATACGCATACACACAAATGTGCATTACATAGGAGTACGTACAGAGGTGGGTGAGTGGGCAAAATTAATTGTAATAGTAATAAAAGGAAATATTAACATAAACATATGATACATAATTCTTCATCAGCATAATAATGTGGTCCCAATTAGGCCGAATCTGATCCACAGGGCCAGCGCCAGGATGAGGGGGCAAAACGGGCCCCGCATGGACCCAGTCTGTCTATCCGACAACCCCATTTCCCCCCCCTCTATCTATTCCCATCCTTCTTCAAGGCTTAGTTGTTCCCATCCATTCAGGAATTTCAAGGTCTGTAGTTTTCTTTTGGATGTTAATATTTCTATCATCCAGTGTGTTTCAAGATAGGTTTTAAATTCTAAAATATTAAGCAGCGATATTATTTTCCGATTTATCATAAAAGCTTTGACAAACAATATTACACACACTTGGGTGCACAGTCCTGCTCATGGATTCACACTGATAACTAGTGGCAGTAGTGGGCCGAGAAACACAGGAATGCTTAAGTCAAATGCACAAAAGATGAAGACTGCTAGTAAGCACACGTACTAAAGGATGCAAACAAATTGTTCAAAAAGATCTGGTTTGTTTTCTAAGGTATGAAATGCCTTGAACTGTTTAAGGCTACACATTTACTTTTTGGTGAGTGGCATTGACTTTATGCTGAATTTTTGTTTGTTTACAAGAAAGCTCCTACTTTGAAACCATGAAATCAGCATTTATCCTAATTAAAGTGACTGTTATTCAGGTGATTGCATCTTAAATTCACTGAGCAGCTCAGTTTAAGCGACCTCCAAATTTCCCTCCTGCTCTGTTCTCACCTCGCCGTTTGGGAATCCCCCAAAAAAGTGCCTCATCTGCTGTTTGGGCTTAAAAAACACAACATACAAGCAACACACTGGTGAGTTCAGATGCGTGTATGTGTCTCTTTATGCATGTGCTTGTGTGTTTGTCTGAGTGTATGATGGATGATAGGGGCGTGCCCCCTGGCCTTGCCTGGGGACTCTGACACCTGGGATGGTTAGCCTGGAGCTCACCCACTAAGAGATTCGCATCTCATACTGAGGACAGCTCTCTAACCTTCTCTGCTCCTGTAATTAATTCTCCTCCTATTATATACTCTATCTTTTATTATAAACTTTAAATGTGTAGGTGACTGAATAAACTCACCTTAAGACATGTGTGTACATACGTATAAAGATTCCTATATTAAATTGCAGCCATTTACAGCTGCAAAAGAGCACACACTGATTTAATAACAGAAAATGGATGTGTACGTTTTGTTGTGTCTATCTTGTGTATACAGCTGCAGTGTGACATTTCCTTCTCTGCAAGATACATTAGTAAAAGTCACAAAAAAGGTTACTGCCCAGTAACTTTAATGGCTCAAATTAGTGTGTCTCTACCAAAGAGGGGGCTGAATGGCTGCCTGTGACTCCGGCTCCACACAAAGGAGAAGACGCATATAAATGTTCTGTTCCTCCACTGCCTGGATACATGGACGACAGGTCAACTATTAGGAGAAACATGATCTTATTCCAACATGGCAGTCGCATGTGTGAGATTTTTGTCAAGTTGCTTGCTCACAGTTACAAATATAATGTGTAAAAATTATGTTTATTTTTCTAGAAATATATAGAAATGTTTTAACATTGATTTTTGACACCCCTGCTGCTCTGTTATACTAATTTCCGAGCCTTACTAAATACTAATTTTTAGTATAACACTCGAGGCCAACTACAGGGTAGAGAACTTTAAAATATGACAGGAGACATTTCTGAGAACAAACTAGCAAATGGAATAAAATGGAAATGGAAATATTATGTATAACAAAACTGCATTAGATAGGCATTTATGAGCACAGCACAGTGATAAGTTTTGATTAAACCCAATAATATTTAGAATATACTTTGTGTAAAATTGATCACAGCATATTCAAATGGGAAAACATGTTCACAGAGCTGTATAGTTACTAGGTGGCTAGTCAAATATCCTTTGAGAGGGAATTAATGGAAATTTGTGTGAAGTATAAAATTAAAATTTCTGTTGTTTTTTTTTTCTGAGCTTGATGCAGAGTGGTGCATCCGACCGAGAAGGACATTATGGAAATCTCTGTGAAAGCATAAAATTCAAACTCTGGTGAGCATGATTTACATTCTCTTTGAAGCTTCAAGAATTGGGCCTAAAAGGCATCCATAGGAAAAACCACTTATCCTATATCAAGCTGTGCCTGCAAGGCTCATATACAACCTCCAACCCCAGTCAGTCCTAATGAGACGTGAGTGGCCCTCCACTCTGTTAGTGAGACAGAATTAGAATCGCATCTGAACTGTGTGATCTTCTGTTTGTCAAATCTTTGCCAAAGCAAGCCGAGGGAGGATTACTTATGCAAACTAGAATTGTCTGCTTTTTAAATTGACCCAATATTCCAATTAAACAGAATGTTTCTGAACAATTTTTAGACGTGACTGAATTACAATGGTTGGCCAGCAATCATGGTTTACATAATAAATCCAAGTCATTTTTAATAAGATGGTTAAAGTAGAAATATTAATAAAACTAGGACTCCATGGCAGGTGAGAGATTGTGGAGAAATGATCCTTGAAATGAAGGACTAATGAAGATATCTACTATCTATTCTACTAGTGTTGTAAAACTTTAATACTACAATATTCAATGTTAATGATGACAAAGTGTATTTATACTTTAATAATATCTGTCCTTCCAACAGCGATCATATAATGACCAACTTGCCAGAGTAAATGTTGGCATTATACTTCTCAGCAAACCACAGATATGTAACATTTGCACATTATTATGTAGCAGATATGTTGAAAGATAATGTTTCTTTACATTTCAATAATACTGTGGTAAATGAGTGGTTGGTTTTAGGCACAAAAAACAGTCAGGAAAAGACAATGTTTTGGCTTAAAATACCCAGTGTTGGTGCCACAATCATGGCTGGTAATGCCACTGATGTCTTCCTTAAAAAACACCCACTTCTGTGGGCACAACTGCCACTGAAAATGCCACTGATGTTTTGCTTAAAAAGAAAAATGCTTTAAGTGATACAGTTGCAGCTGGAAATGCTGCGAATCCTGCTAAAAAAACAGCTCACTTTTCTTGGCGCATTCACTGCTGGAAATTAAGCCAGTGTCCTGCTAGAACACATCTGCTTTCTGTGACACAATCGCTGTTGGAAATGCTGCTTCTGCCGGAAATGCCACCAATGTCTTGTTAAAACAGCCTGCTTGGAGGGCACAATCATGGCTGGAAATGCCACTGACGGCTGGCTAAAAAAGACCCTATTTTGATTGCACAACTGCCATTGGAAATGCCACCAATGTCTTATCAAAAAACAAAAAAACAAAAACATAAAAAACCCCACTTTAAATGTCACAGTTGCTGCTGGAAAGGCAATGAATGTGTTGCTAAAAAACGCCCATTTTTCATGGCACATTTGTGCTGGAAATGAAGCCAATGTCTTGCTAGAAAACGCCCGCTTTCTGTGGTACAATCACTGCTGGAAATGCCGCTTGGGTGTCGCTAAAAAGCACACGCTTTTAGTTGCACATTGCTGCAAATGTCATGCTTGGCACAATCACTGCTGGAAATGCTGCTGATGTCTTGCGACAAATGCTTGCTGCTGATGCCCACTTTTGATGGCACTATTGCCATTGCAAATGCCACCAATGTCTTACTAAAACAAAACAAAAAAAACGCTTTAAGTGTCACAGTTGCTGCTGGAAATGCTGTGAATGCCTTGCTAAAAAAAAGCCCATTTTTTGTGGCACATCACTGCTGAAAAAGAAGCCAATGTAAAAAACACACACTTCTGGTTACACAATTGCTGCTGCAAATGTTGCAAATATCTTGCTATGGAACATCTGCTTTTGATGGCACAATTGCTGCTGTAAATACAACCTGCGTTGCGATAAATGAAAAACACCTGCTTTTGTTGTGTTTTGATCTCGAGCAGTGAGCTGCAGCAGTCTGCAGCTGGACAGCCATCTTGCTTAGATGTCACTCCATCCTCTGTCCCCTCACAATGACAAAATCAGTTCACATACTTCTGAACTACGCCACTCTAGAAATGTTAATATCATAAGGAAGGTAGAAATGTTTGCAGAAATATAAAATGCCAACATTTTCTTGGGCTGCAAATAAGGCTTGAATCCTGATGTAACAAATCGGGCAAACAGATTTTTTTTTCTTTTGAGGGCACATCTTTTATATACATAGTTAAACATTCACAGGATTATCCCTGGCCTGCCTTCAAAACCTTTGTCTCATCATTAATAATTCCTGACACATCAATGGTTTGACTGCTGCATATTACTGTGTATATAGTGCCCTGAAGATGAGAAACTCATCCAGATACCAGAGTCACTGAGGTCACTGTGGCCCACAAGCACCTACTTCCCATCATCGGAGTTCATCAACTATTCTCTTTCCTCTAGTTTTTCTCTGCAGCCCTTCAACCAGCAGCTCCTTCTCCTCTCCACCTGCCATCTTGATGATATAGTCCTGTATTTGTGAGAGTGGCTGGTGAGCAATCCCCAAGGGAGTCAATGACTCTCAGCTCCATCTCCTCCTGACAGATATGTTCACCTTCAAGGTCTTACCATCATGCTCTTGTTTGAATACAGAGCAACACACAAGGCTGAAAGTACTCTGCAGGTCGAACACACCTGCAGTACATGCTACTGTGTAGCTCTGTTCAGCGTTGTTTAAATGTTCAATATGTCGGCCATTACAAAAGTTCAGAGAACAGCGCTATCTTGGAGGGTTTGCTGAATAACTCAGTATGATAGGACTCAACCAATACATGCAGAAATCTCACTTCGCCCTCGTCCACTGCATGTCATTTCCTTGACATATGCAATTAAGGACTATCTATGCGAGCAGATAACAGACCTAAACCCTTGGCCCTCGCTTCACCTCGAGAGCTGTGCTCCGAGATCCCCGGCCCATCACGTTGAACAAATAACAATCCCTTCTCCGACAGGATCTTGCAGTCCACCATTTGCTGCAATGCAGAGGCGAGAGGGGTGCTACAGGACTTGTCTTATCCTTTCAAAGATGATCACTGCTCTCACCTTCAGGAAGATGTCACTACAGCACAGGGCAAGGACAGCCATTGAACACTGACCCTTAGTGTGTGTCTGTGTGCATTTTTAAGGAGGATTCAGCAGAGTATGAAACATGTAAGGCTTATGATATTCTGTAATTGGATTTCCAAGAAAGCTGGTGACAAAGTCCCTCACACACCACTAATCCTCCCAATCAGCACTGCGGGCCTAAAGCGTGCTCTTCTTCGCAGATGAATATGGAGGAAGAGAAGAGAATGGAGCATGAAGCGAGGAGGAACGTGGGGATCGCAGATGAAGAGGGGTGTGGATTGCACCACGACTGCATGTGGACCGGCGGGCGTCCACTGAAGGCGTGCCAACATGTCCTGACATACTCTAATCAGCATCTCCGTGCTGGGAGTGAGACGAGTTAGAGGAGGCAGGGTGCCCGGGACGGCTGAGAAAAAGCAGGGAGACAGAGTTCAACATGTCGGACCACAACAGCAAACACTCAAACGTTTGCTGTCAGAAGTGGTCAGGGGCTGTGCCTTCACAACAAACAGGGAAGATTAGCTTTGCTGAATCACAGGAAACAGTTCACTTTAGGACTCCATGACAGATGCCTTTAAGAAAATAGGACACACGGAGGAAACTCTCATCCATATCAAAGCGATTAAAGGAATAGTTTAAGAAGATGCCTCTAAATGATTCGACTTGACTACAGCCGAGCTGGGCTAGCCTGGGTAAAGATTTGCGGTGAAATTTCAGGTATAGAGCCGCCGCTCTCGACTGACTTGTTTTGAATCCAATTGTACACAGCGGGGGAAATACCTGGCAGCTGAAAACCTCTCTGGTTCCTGTTCTTATTTGGATGATTGAGGGGAAAAAAACAAGCTGAGTAAACTTTGTGGATGTCTGGCAGGCACATATAGTTTTCCATCACTGTCAAAACGCTGGATTGTTTTTCCTGCCCCACATCAATTCTATCTGTTCTTCAGTCTCGCTTGCTAAACTAGTTTCTGTTTGTCATTTTCTCTTTTCCTAATCTGCAAGACAGGGCAGCGAGGAGTCTTGAAATTTTCTATATTCCAGTTAGAGTGCAAAGCGTCTGAGTTTAATGCTTCCTGACTGGTTGTTTCTGTCCTTTAGGGAGATTTCTGATCTGTGTGTCTCGTGTGTGGTTTCCATGCACATGCAAAGCCAAGAGTGTGCCGCGCAGGGCCACCAAGAGGGGATGACTATATGCCTCTCTCACGAGGTCCACTTCCTGCGCATGTAAACTAAGCCTTCGCCCCCCGGTGTCGCTAGTCAAATTACATGTCACATTTCATATCCTATGCCTATGAAACAAACCGAGCCGAGCCATTGAGGGATTTGCATTGTGAAGCTTGATTATAGGGCTGAATTTTAAAGTAGCACCTCTCCAGGACCAGTCTCTCCCAGCTCTTTGCCTTCCTACGAAGAATAATAGAATAAGTCAATGAGGACGGGAGATGGGACCAGTTGTTTAACCTTGAAGACATCACTTAAAGAATTCCCTCTCCCTCTCAGCCTCAATCCAGGCTTGGTTAAGTATGTAGAGTCCAGCACCACTTTTCATCTTATTAGTGCCCTTGCTGAGATGGCGCTCCGTCCCTGAATGATAATGCTGGAGGTTGTAGAGAGAGAGAGAGAGAGATGGAAAACAGAGAGCTTTGACAGCGAGTGAGCTGTAATCCTATATATGCCGGGGCCCTGGCATATAAAGCCCTGAATATGTCTTACTCACCTTACTTTTCTAAAGCAAATTTCCCCACAAAAACCAATAAAGATTCTCAGCAAGGGGCTTCACTTTAGAGCCATTTCATATCGTCATATTGGAGAGAGAAGAGCAAGAAGTTTTCTGGTAATAGATGAAAAGATGGATTCTCAGTGGACCCTTCATTGTCTGGATATGTGCTGGGCACTGACGCCAATAAGAAAAAAAATCGGTACAATTTGGTGCCCTTGTGATATCTTGTCTGATATGGTCACTGCACTGCAATGTAGTCATGTCAGAGTAAGTCCCAGGTTTAATGACATCAGTCTCATGACAGCGTGATAAAGACACTGAAATGGCTGGGATCAGGATGGTGGACTGATCGAGAGCAAAAGAATACTTTGCACATTTATTTCAAAACAGGTGCATAGGAAAGGGACAAGTGAGACACAATTTACAGATAAACTTCTGAACACTGTCTAACGTGCAAAAGAAATTTATTGTGACTTTTCGGTAACTAGACCTTCATCAGACAAACAGCTTTGTGACAAAGTTTCTTGTCACAAAGCTGTTAGTTTGTCTACAGACTCTTCAAGAGCAGTATACTGTGAAGTAAATTAATCTCTGTTAAAGTTGCCATAAAATAATGATTGTTTATTGAACGGTCACACTAAAACTATACATTTATAATGTATTGACTCACTCAGGGTAATCCATAGGCCTTGCATGGGACAGTCTCATTTGAAGTGTCTTTCAGCCAAAGAAAGAGTCTCTCTAAAAATGTTTAACAGGATACAATGTCTTATCACAACTAGGGCTGCCGTCTAATAGTCGACCAAACATTAGTCGACCAGGAAGGTCATTAGTCTGCTCCTGATTGCAGAAAAAAAAACAACCAACAAACAAATGTGGAACTCTATTAGGAGCTGCGCCTTGTCAAAGTAAATCAGAACTTATATGACTGGACCATGTAGGAATTTAATTTGAAAGGACAGACACAGGAAGAGGCCACGCTCAGCTGTGAGGCATAAGTCATGTTACAAACCAATCACAGCTGACAGATACCTTTCCCTTCTTCTGTAAATATTCATTCTGTGATAAATATGGAAAAGTTGATCATGTTAGTGCAGGGCTACCCAGAGCTTTACATCTGTCCCACCGACAATAGGCCTACACACTTATAAACCGCGCCTGGAGGACGTTCAGCCCTGCACTCAGGATTTCAGGTAAATAGAAAAATTTATATCATAAACATACCGGCGACTAGTCGACTGATGGCCCATTCTTAGTTGGTGGCAGCCCTAATCACAACCTAGGTCATACCCTTGAGCTGTTGGTTCAATGGGTCATAATAACATCGAGCTCACTAACGTCATTGTTAAGATCTCTGAACGCAGTGTAAAAAAAACTCAAAAATATACTCGAGTAAAGAGTAGAAGCAGTTTTAAAAAAGGAACATGAAAAGTACTCATTCCTTAAAAAGAAATACGTTTTTACAAATGTGCATAACTTACCAGCCCGTGTCTGAAACTGTACATCCACCATTTAACTTCATTCTCTCTTCCAAATAAAACTGACTAATGCCCTTTTTTAAAACCTTATGTGGATGATGTCTTCCTGTTTGTGTTTATTCCCCTGTTGAGCCTATTTTCTAGTGTTACTGCAGTGTTCTCAGTGTGATTTCAGTGAGTTCAGTGTTAATATGTCAGATAGAACTGATGACCTGGAATTAGGAAACTGTTATTTTCCCTTAACTCCAGATTAAAAAGAGCGTTCCATTTACCTCCATAAATTCTATCTACATTTTGTACTAATCCCATTTTTTGGTGGATGTAAGAATACCATGGCTGCTATACAACTTCTACAATAGGAGACTCCTCCTCATTACACCTAAATATTTAATTGGGCTTCCTAGGGCTAAAAAGCTTTACTCTGAGACAAACCCCTGAAATTGGGAGTGAAATGTTCACTGACTTTTCACAAACTTCGGCCACTTGAGAGCAATTTCCAAACTTAAGCTTCTTTATGCATAAAAGACCCAAAGTCTATCCCCTTACAGCTCAGGGACGGGACTTGGTACAGTAGCAGCAGCAGCAGCAGTACAATGGGCAGGAGGAAAATACATTGCACAAAGTGTTGAGAAGAAAGCAAGGGAACTGATGAGACTTCCATGTGCCCTTGGCATACTTAAGAAAGCGACGTTATTCAGTCTTGCTGCCCATTTGCACTAGACAGAGCAAGGTGCTATTTCGCTTCCACCATTCTCACATACTGTCCGTTCCTTTATGGTTAGTTAATTTCAAACTGGACATCCTGCTACTTTTGGCCACTGTCCACTTCACAGCCATTGTGGGTCCGCTAGTGAATGTGCTCATCCATAGCGGCATATATATAAAACCTCACAAATCCTCAGACAGCATATTCTGGACATTCAGCGTGCTTTAACTCACTTTACAAGACAGGTGGAGAGAAGACGGAAGAGCTTCTGTGCTATGTACTTACAATCCAGTTCACATGCACACACAGGCATACACAAACACAGCGGTTGGTCACTTCATCTCTCCATCTTCAGCCCTGTGCCTCTCTTCCTCCACTATTCCCCTCTCTCATAAACATAGCTAAGCCACTGAACTCTCCCAAGTCCTTTTTCATCATATTCTAGCACTGTCAGGGCTGCAAAGGGCACCGGCATCTGAGAGAAGCTTTCCATTGAGGCCTTTGGAATGGATTCACTCCAAACGGCCTTTTCATTCTGCAGCTGCGATGGATTAGCTCTGCCATGGTTCCAGATGAGGTTTGCCTTCCTGATCTGCACGCCACGCCGGAGAAAATAAAGCCACGCCACCGAGATCAAGAAGGGAGGAAAAAATAAAATTAAGGGACGGGAATCACGCCGGCGGCTACCCAATGGTCGATGATAGAACACTTCAATATTTCATCACACGGTCATGCATGGACACACAAACACGGACAGCGGCCTGGGAGCAACCGCCCACAGGTTTTATGTAGCCATGTGTGAAATGGCAAGAGCCACACAACAGCACTCTTCGAATTAACCATTGGAGGGAGAAACAGTGGAGGGTCATGGTTGAGCGAGCACATCATGTTCACTTAATTCTCACTCATGGGGATAGTGAGCACTAAAGACAGGAGAACCCGCGGTAAGACGAGTGTAAAGTAAGATCACACCACAGCGTCACAATTAAGGCTTTTTCACACCTATAAAAACATCCTCTTAATCCAAGTGGGACTAAATGATGGGTAGCAATGGCCGCCACCAGATGAGCAGTAGATTAGTCGACTATGACCGAATAATCCCACTAATATTACTCATGGCCATTGGATTCTCATCCTGCTCTTTACGGCATTCACGCAGATTCCATTAAACCCGTGCATTCTGTGTGAATCAGTGAACAATCAGAAATAAATTGGCGCTCGTTATGGTGACAACACAGATAAAGAGATTTGAGTGGCTTGGGTTTGCTCCTCAGGCCAGCCAGAAGACATTTCTGCCTCGGTGTCATCAGCAGTTTATTCCAACACATCAACAGATCCCGCTCTGACATCGCTGGGGTCTTCAATCTGCGGCTGCAATCACCGCTGCAGTAATTGTCAATAAATCCCCTGTGCCCAGATGTGTTCAAGTCATTTTATTTATACAGCCCAATATCACAGTGGTCTGCATTATGTCTCTCATTGCATAAGATGTGTTTAATATTAACCACAGAGGCTATTCATGGCACGGCATGTCTTATTTGCATCTCTGTATCACTGCAAGGAATATGCTAATATCTCCCTTTTCTTCCTCCTCTCCTTCAGCCTGTATGCTAGAGTGCCCATACACTAGTTTCACAAGGTTATGATGCTCCAGTGGCCCGGCGACTGTGAACTGTCACAAGCAATCAGTTATGATGGAGCCCTTGTTTCTGCACAGACATGCAGCTCTGGCAGGGCTCTGCTAGCGACTGCCTCTTTTGAAACAGGCCAGAAACGTGCGGATCAATCTGCTCAGTCGGCAGACGGAGAGCTGGAAGCTGGAAGCCCTGTCGCACTGTGATCCAATATTTACTAGTTGGGAGAGTACATCGTGACACTCCCTGTTGATGTTTTGTATTCATCACAACGCCGCCCTGATGTCCTCTTCATTTTTGACTGTCTTTAGCGCAGAAATCATAGTCCGCCACACACACACATATACACACATAGACGGGAACCCAAACAATAAACAGCTGATAACACAGTCCAAGTGGACCGACAAGATTAGACAGCACATAGGTGCCAATTAATGCTATTCTCCCGACTCTTCAGAAATAATAGAAGGCTCAAAAGTGTTTTCTTTCATAAGCTGTCTGACCTTGGTTAGGACAATGCAGTCAGCAGCTCCTATTGAGGAGGACTTCAGAGTTCTCTCTTTTTCTCTTGGACCCAGTGAAGCCAGGCCAATGCAGCAACTTCCGATGAGGCACGATGCGGATGTGCTATTCCAGTTCAAGTAGGGGATTACTGATTCAGTGATTACGGGTATTGTAGGGGAGTCTAGTGAATGGCCAATAGCTAGCTGAGTGTGACTGCAACGGCTGCAGGAACATTGCTGTTATGGGCTTTGTGGGAGAGATTAAAAATATATAAAGGGAGAAATATAGAAATGAGGAAGACAGAGAGGGGGAGTGAGAGTAAAAAATGCTGACTGCAATGTAGCAGATCTGTGCAGGAGACAAGTTTTGAAAATGCTCTTCCTTTTCTTCCTCTTTACCTCCTTCATCCCTGCCTTTTCACAACTGGTGCATAAGAGTATATGACATTTTCAAATGAAAAATAATCTCTGCCACAAACAACGTATTCCACTCTCCTTGAAAGGTTTTGCTCATTGAGAAAACAAAATGGAAAGCAGCCATCACATGGAGCTGAGCTGCTGGCAGACGTATCCCTGATGCACCTGAGATGAATAGTTCGCAATGGCAACTTGCCCCCCCCCTGTTCATTTTACTTAAAATGCACCACATGTGCAGGCTTTTTCTTATCAGAAACAGTTTTTCCACACACAGAGCACAGCAGCAAATGCGTCTAATGCACCACTAAGATTTTGTGTCTCCTCCTGTGCGGCCTCTCATCGTGTTTATCGTTTGCTTTTTTTTTTTTTATATGGTCAGCCAGCTCCTCTCGTTCATCACAACGCAGCGTCTGATATCATCTTCAATAAGGGAACACAGACTTCCCCTGTCATTGTTGACTTATAGTTCAGAAACCACCCTATTATTTGAACAGTGGTGAACAGATGTGCAGAGCATAGATGGGCTGTCATGTTGCATCATGTCTGCTGATGAAAAAGGGGGCTTGATCTGCGCCTTGCATTTGTGGGTTTGCCATAAAGCTCACATATGGGTCAGTGGTGCACAAATTATTCTTAAAGCTAGTCTTGGTTGGTTGATGAATGGTAAAATGGGGTTTTTATTGCTCAGCTGTGGCGTAAATTGTTTTTATACTTGTAGAAATGTTGCTGTCAACAAAATATATTGAACTGTTAAAGCTTTATGACCAATCACGTATGTCTGTGATACATGTAAAGCATTCGTGCCAGACCCAGAACCACGGCAGTATGCATCACATAAAAAGCATCAGTTTTCATGTTAATACAGCACTTTATATACAGCAACTCTGTGTTGGCTGTTTGCTTGAATAACTGCAGGCTGAAGGGTGATGATATCTTCAGGGTGTCATGACAGTCCATTCATAATCATTTCACCTTTATCCCTAAGTTGCAATTTATCACATTTGCCCCTGAAAAGTGAGCCGATAGCTAAAGGAAATCAATAGGAAATTCAAAGATCCCACAGTCGGTCTGAGCAAACCACAAAGACTGAGGAACTGTCAGGGCTAAAAAGAAATCTTTAAAAGTGCCAATGTAAATCCACAAACTGATTTACTGATCCTCCAAATCAGAAAATCTGTCCCTACACTATATTCTTTTTTTTATTTATATTCCATAGCTGCTGAAGTGGCCAAATGCCCGGTGTTTGTGAAAGATATATGGAGATTTGAAGCCACCACAGCAGCGAGGGAGGAAAGCTGTTGTTTTATCAAACAACATCTGCCAGCGTCATTGATTCCAAGACAAATAACACTCCGACAGCAACACTTCTCCTCAGGTTGGGTTTAAGAGGATCTTTTGATATTCTGATTAAAAATTCATTGTGTTGAATCTGCCTCGGAGTGTGTTCTATGTTTTCTAGTCTGCATCTCATTACGGCTTCAGCTGTGTGTGTGTGCCTGACTTTAGAGTAAATAAATAAATAAAAGGAGGGCATCTCATGGCCAGAAAATTAGGTCAAAAAATGTTTCATTTGAAGGTCTGGCCTTTGGAATTTTTCCAGCCTTTTATGTGTTTGCATGTGACCACAACAAACAGTACCAGTGGTCGTAGCCATGCCAGCAAGACTTCAAGAAAATAGTAGATAATGTAGAATATCAGTATTTCATCAGTACTAAATTTCAGCAACACACACAGTTTTTGATGTAATGTAATAACTACGGTAGCACTTATAGGAAGAAGTAATATTTAACATTTTAACTATTTAGTCATAGTGCTCCTCAAAGGATAATAGCAATAACTCTGCCAGACATTTTTAAGCTTGACTCAGATTGTAACATGTGACTGTATCTGACAGTTACTCCACCCTTTCTCTGCCTCATCCTTCTTTTATCTGAGCTTGGCTGTCAGTCACTCCCTCCTGCTGACGTCCTGCTCCCCTCTCAGAGGCCCCCGCAGTTCCCAGAGCGTGTAACCTCATCCGGGGCCGTTACTGTACCACTCATCCGACTGAGGCCCCAGATCCAGCCACATCGATGGGCCTCCGAGACCGCCTGGCCTGCTGGCCTCGAAATCACACCATTACGTTACCCTGCGGTGGCTCGTGTTTCTCTCAGAGGCTTTTGCACAGTCATGGTGCTGAGCAAATGAGCTCGTCTGTTCTTCGCGTTTCACAAAAACTCCTAGTATATCTCAAAAATGGTATTTTCCGAAAATTGCGCTTGCACGGAGACACACAGGGTGAGCCGGCAATATTTTTTGTCATGACCTTTACTATGGATGAATGATGGAGTGTGTCATGGGAGCTTTAGTACAAAACACTGAAGATTTACTTAGTGGGAAATGTGAAGAGGGAGACAGGATGTGTCTGTCGATGCCTGTGTGACTGCGTACGCCTACAGTGTCTGTGTGCGTGGCTCTGTGCATATGTGCGCATGCATATGCACATGCTTGTGCGTCCATAAACAAACCTCCATCTGTGCCTCCAACACAGCTGGACTGTGATGGCATGTCCCGGCACAACCCCCATAGCCTGGAGAACTCTCCCTCTCTCACTCACTCACTCACACACACACACACACACACACACACACAGTCATACACTTCTGCACACACATGCTCTCTATATAAGCAACATCTAAAACATCCTTTAGTCAAATTCCTCTTCCTCTTGCTTCCTCATGCTGCAGTCTTCCTCTCCATCCTCCCACCACTCACTTTGCCCCACTCTTTCCCAGCTTCCCCTGCCATGTTTCTCCAGTCACACCTTTCAAGCTGAGTTACAGCCTGCAAGGACAAGAAGTGTGGCACTACTACAATCACCTGAGGAGCTTCTCTCGACCATAGCCTGTATCTGTCAGGCCCATGTGCGGCAAAAAAACAAAACATGCCTGCCTGTCGCTTTGTTTACCATCCGTTCACACACCACCACCACCAACAGCCCCAAAAGCTATATAGAACAATACATGAGAAGATTTGGTAAGGGCCCTTTCGTCTGTGCTTCACAACATATGCCATTTGCCACATGTGCTCAGTCATAGCGTTGGCCGCCGGTGTAAAGAGACTGTTGGTGTTTCTGGGCAACATGTGCAGAGCTAGCACTGTCTGGGTGGGCGTAAAGGTCAGTGAAGAAGATGCTTCTAAGAATGTGTTGTGTCTAGACAAGAAAAAACACACGAGCATGTGCACTACAGTATGTTATTGATTCCAAACACGAGCATTTGCTGGAGTTCTCTGAGCGTTAAAATTAAAAACATGAGTCTAATTAAGAGACTCCACACACTTTCTGATCCTGATAAAGTCCTTACATTGCTCACACGTCATCACCATTGATCATCCTGCATCATGTGGAACACAACATCCAGTCAGAAGTCACATGAGTCACCTGCTATTGATTTGAAGGACTGTTGAAGGAATAGTTTTGTTTAAATTTGGGAAATACACTTTCTCACACTCACACTCTCTTGCCAAAAGTTAGAACAGAGAGATTGATACCACTCCCATGTCTGTACGGTAAATAGAAAGCTACAGCCAGCAGCTGGTTAGCTTAGCTTAGCATAAAGACTGGAAACAAGGGGAAACAGCTAGCCTGGCTCTGTAGGTAGCAAAATATACCAATCGGAACCTCTAAAGCTCAACAACTGACATTTGTTTAATCAAAAACAAAGTTTAAAAGCAAATATTTGATGCTTTACAGACTTTTTTTGGCAGAAACTTCCTGGAGTCTCAGCTGGTTGCCCGGCAACTAAGAAATAATCCATATCACTTGTAAAATGGCTGTTTTTTATTGGCGTTTTTACACTTTACATTAAAGAAATGAGATATAATTTGTTGATAAGTGAGCTTTGTGTTTGCTAGTAGGCAGAGTTTGTTGCTTTCTAGCTGCCAGGCTAGCCCTTCCCCCCTCTTCCCAGTCTTTGTGCTAGGCTAAGCTGACTGGATATAGCTTCATAAAGCTTCATATGTGCCATGCAGACACGAGAGTATCAATCTTCTAATCTAACTTATGGCAAGGAAGCGACTGGGCGCATTTCCCAAAATGCCAACCTATTCCTTTACTCATATTTTGTCTTCATTTACAAGACACATCGCACATGATTCTGCTTTTCTCTCTCATCCCTCCTCTTTCTTTCCTTTAAATGACGAATGCAAATCACCCTAACTCATGGGGCAAAGCAGTTTCGCCTACAGTGGCTAACAGCGGTGGGAGATGGTGGCTGGACTGTGCAGCCAGAGCAGCATCTGCCACTGCCAGGGTTTAAGGACCTGGAGGATTCAATAAAAGAGGGGTAGGCACATGTAAAAAGGCTGGCAGAGGGGACACAGACCATTAGCTTAATGACAGAAAGAGGAATGAGGAATAGCGAGATGAGATTCAAAAGCCAAGCATTGCAAAATTTGCCTTTAACAGGAATCAAGGCGAGTAATCTAATAAATAGCGTGGCGAGGAGAGGCGGAGGGGGGCTTGATGTTTTCTTCGCCTCAGGTAAAGGAAGACGAAGAAGAAGAAGAAGGGTAAACAGGAGAGAAAAGGACGGCGGTGTCATTAAGTTGGCTAGCCGTGACCATCAGGAACATTAATGCTGTCTACTCTGCTTTCTTCAAACTGGTACCCTTTGCTTTGAACTACTCCTGTCTTCTCTGTGAGCATACCTGACTCCTAGTTTCCACAGCTATTATGGACCCTGCACTGGTAATTACACATTTCACAATTTCTGATGTCACTTCAAAGCAACAACAGTCTTGCCACCAAAGCACACACCATGCCTCTGCAGTACAAAGCCAAGCCTTAAGGATTACTGAAGCCACACATTGTTTTGCTGCTGGCCACTAATTCAATTAATAGCGTACGGTTTTATACTGACTTGAAAGAAATTGTTCTGACACAAGACTGTGCCTTCATCACACCTAAGGATTTCCATACTTTGTTTCTGAAAAGCAAAGTAAACCGGGCAGGTTTCATTTGAATTACTGTACGCACGTCCTCTTGTTCCTCGGCCTCTATTATTTTACTTTTAAAGGATGTACAGCAAACGAGGGGGAGTGATCTACATGATGAGTCAGAGAAGAGGGCTTTGGCAGCATCTGTCCCAGAGTAAAGACAGAGTGCACACTAAAGCAGAACATCAGCTTCAAGAAAAGTCCGAACAAGACAAAACAAATGCTGTCATTTGAACCACTCTGCAAGGCCTCAGGCAGCCAGAACTCATCTTGATCAAAGCAATGATGCTTGCCTCGAAATAGATTTACTCCCCAAACCCGCATAAATGCCACTTTTGTAAAAATCTCAGTTCAGATAGCCCGATCATAAAAAAAAGATGTGAGCTACTGCTGACAAAGGTCTGAGTCACCCACACAGGGCTATTGATGACAAAGGAAATTTGAATGTCCACTAAATAATTGTGACAGCTTGCAGAACAAACAACAGCGCTGACAAATCTAAAACGCCGAACACAGGAGGTCCTCACTCACCAGAGGCAAAGCCTCAAAGGCCTGGAAGTCAGCAGATAAGTGATATCTAATAACCGTCATCTCGATTTTGTTCACTACATCGGTAGAGACAATCTGAGGTGCTTATGGACTGTTGTGAGCTCAGCATGAGCTGTCTGCGGTTTGCGAGCTCAGCTTGACAAGAGTCTCAGGGCACTACCTTGAAAAAAGTCTCAGATCATACATTACACAAATCAGATTCTAAAGAAAACTGCAGCTCAGACTGTTTCAGGCGCCATCTTTGCTCAGAGTTTGTTGATTATTGTACAATTACTTGGACGTTTTTTACTGTGTTAAGTATAAAACTTCTTCCTGTATAATGTAGCAGGCTAAACATGCAGCACTAAAGAGAAATTTCAAGCAGAGCAGATTATTAATATGCACATCAAAGCAAGACAGATGCTCTCACCAAACATTATAATGACATTTGACAATCGCTCTCCTATTTTTGCATCACTAAGCGATACATTTCTTTTAAGCTTTGGTGTCTTTGCATCATTAAAAGCTCATAGTTTCCTTGTATGTGAAGTTCAAGGCAGTCCTGAGACAGTGCTCTTGATGGAGATGCTAAGACATGGCAGCAAGAAACAAGAAACGGGGCCACGGCTCCCACAGGAACCCCTTCCTCTCACTAAAGCTCTGTCTGCCCCTGAATTTAATTAGATTCTGATATCAAGCCTTTTTCTCCTATGCTTGCCTTCCTCTTCAACATGCGTGAAATTGCACGGCACTATCTATTATTTATTCACTCTCATTTGCTTATTGTTTCTTATGGATGCCTTCGTTAGGGCACTTGCAGCTCTGCTGCCTGTGATATGACGCTCTGCTTTATCTCCCTCGCTGCTCAGACCCACCTCCTCTGCAGGTCTGAGCCCAACTCATTTGCTGGCGTTGGTTGGGGAGCTATGGATTTTTTTTCCCCTTTCACCCAATGACAGCACGGTGAGGTGCTATGAGGGCTGGGTGCTAATGAGCTGACTCTGCAATGCTGGGGGAGATGCTCTGTAACACAGGGGGAGTCAGAGGACAGCGCAGGAGGAGATGCTCTGGCACATGGAGAGTCAGAGGGGCCATTATGACCGTGCCACACAGGGGTTAGAGGGACTCAACTGTGCCAGTCTGACAGAGCCGTGTGTCTCCAAAGTCGGCCATTCAGCCAAACTGAGTTCATCATTTAAAATGACATCAAAAAAATAACACACCCGACTCTGTTTCTTCCCCCTTTGTCCACTCTGTTTGTGCTGATTTTAATAAACTGCCGCCAGTGGGGGTGTAGGAAAAAAAAGGTTATTTGTTGGATCAGCCACTGCACCAGTTGCACCATGGGATGGACCATCACCACATAATTGCACCCAATGGGGCAGAAAAAAAATCAAGTATGGTATATAACACATGCCAATTTATAGCCTTTCTTCTTGAATAGCAAATCTTTTATGTGATAGAAAATAAAGAAAAATACGTCATGCCATAGAATCCACATGAACTCGTCCAGCGCTGAGTCCTTGACACAGGTTTTGTGTAATTGGCTGCATTCTCAAGGCCAGCGTGTGTACAGCATGTTTCCAGAGGAACTTGCTACACAATGTGGAATTCAATTATTTATAATATATCACTCAAGGTGGACACAAATGCAATAAATGTGTCTTCCAACCACAGCTAAAATGTTATGTGTACAAATATAAATTAGAAAAAGGATGTATGCATTTTATGCAAAAAGCCAAGAAAATGAAATATGTGAAGAACACTGTGCACATCCGATTATTAAATCTGTCTTTGTACATTCCCACTGGGACTTCCTGACCCAGAGTGAAGTGAGATGAACTTGACTGCTTCCCCTGGATTGAGATGTAGCCTCTATAAGCTCCATACTGGATGAGTTGGACATAAATAATTCTGCTCAGCTCTGCTGTGGACAGGAGTGTAGGGGGGGGTGGGGGGGGGGGGGGGGGGGGGGGGGGGGGGGGGGGGAATCTGGACATGACTGAAATAGAAGCACACTTACACGCATGGGTGACTGAAAAGCTGTTGGACGACTCGAGGTTGTCGACATTGTAGTTGAGGTGGAAAGGCTTTTCAGTGGTGTTTTGGTTGGTGTTGTAGAGTTGGACAGCGAACCTGAACGCGCTGTGCTCCTGCACCGTGGAACGCATGAACAGTCCCCCTTAAAGAGATGAGAAACCAAGATCAGACAATCGCATCTGTGCCTGTTTAGTCTCCTGTCAGTTAGGACATCTTTATATTCAGTGGGGAACAACTCTACATGTCCCAGTGTGATAGAAAAAAGGGCTGATTCATATTTGAAAGGATAACTATCTTGCATTTGTGACCAGTGCGCCTGTCTGTAACTCTTCAGATCGAGCCGGGGACCTGACCGTCTCCCGTCTCCTTTATTACACACTTATCCCCAGCCAATGATTACAATGACACAGGCAACACTAGATGAAGCTTTAATCTACAGTTCTACACAATCAGCTGCTTTAACATCGCAGCATACGTACAATCAAGTTAGTCTCTGTCATTGCGCAGAGCTCCCGCGCTCCGTGCACATCTCCCCGTTATTGCAATCTCTGTCCGTACAAAGCACAATCTGCAGCCCCCCTTTATTTAAAACACACACAGCAAAGACACTTACCGATATTAATCTGATTGGGAAATCCTGCGAATGATCTGTCAAAGAGCCACAGTAGAAACAAAACCACGCGTTGTGCCATTTTCTCCGACCTATCTGTTCAACTCCTCAAAAGGGTCTGTCTGAGCAAATTCATATGTTCTGGATGGAAGCCGGGCGCGATGGAAATCCAGTGGATAGATGATGGTCGCTCACAGTGCACCAATTAGGTTCATTGAGGTGCAGCCCAGCTGCAGAGCATTTTTTGCAACTAAGAGAGAGGGGCGAGAGAGAAAGAGGAGAGAGAGAGAGAGAGACAGAGAGAGGAGGAGGGGTGGGCTGGTGGAGGGGGGAGAAGGAGCTGATCTGAACTCCGATTGGACCCGTCGCGGCGGGCCAATGTTGGTCAAACTTGATCTGACGTTAAATTAAAAAGCCTCAGCCCGCTAGATTACGACGGCTCGGAATAAGCGCTGCACTTGTCAATATTAGCCTTGTGTCGGAGGAATCAATAGAAACGCTGCAATCTCAGGTGGCCAATGACTCTGAGCAGCCCGGCCACTTCCAGCTGCTGCATATCTGGAGGAGCTGCGGTTATTCCCCCACAGCGGGAAACTTTGTGTCCGCGTTGTATCCTTTTTTCATTCATTCTGCAATTGTATTCTTCCCCAGCAGCAATGACATTGTTGAGGTTAGAAGGAGGGAAAGCAATAAGTGATTATAGGAGGAAAAGTTGCCACATAACGCGTGGACAGGGCGGAGGGATGTGGGGACACACAGCCAACAGAGCTGTCTATGGTCCTGAAAATAATCAGGAACAGCCTGAAAGGGATTTTTTTAAAGTACTCATTGAATTTTCTTTTTACCTGAAATACATCTAGCTTTCTTTGGAGATTTGACTATAATAAAATCAGTGATATCTCACAGTCTTATTTTATTTACTTTAAGTTTTGCTCTGTCTCTAATGAAACATCTATCATTCGCGATTCTGCCTAAGAGAGAACAATTAAGGGATTACTGGCCCATTTATCACCCTCAGCAAAGCGCTTTGAAAATTGAGTTTTTAATTGCATTGCAAATGGCTTCAGCTATTGATACTGCAATGCACTAATTTCCCTTAAACATATGACACTGTGTCCTGTTTCAAAGGTTTAGCAGTAAGACTGTGTCACCTGATCTTAAACTACTGTAGGAGCCATTGGTGAAGGCTCTGCAGCTGATCAAGCACCAATTACAAATAAAAAATATAGAAACAGATGACAACAGGGATGTATATTAGCTTGTGTTGTGTCTAAGTGAACAGAAAAAGACTTAATGTTTATGACAGATTAGGATGATGAGTTGGATCCAACCAGCAACCTCCGGGCATGAAAAATGAAGCCAGTGTAGAAGTGCCAAAAACTGCAGTTTCCCAAATGGCCACTTGAGGCTGACTCCAAGAGCGAGTCAATCTCCACAGACGTCCATTTTAAAATGCCAAACCTTACAGCAGAAATAAACATGTTTACAGCCTGGTACCAAAAACAAATTTTGGTCTCTTTGGCTAGTCCAACCAAGCCGCACCCTCTGGGGCTGAAAAAAATAAGTCAGCATGGAGGTGCCAAAAACTGCAGTTCTTTGAGTGGCCACTTGAGGCTGGCTCTGGAAGCCAGTCAATCCCCGTAGACGCCCATGTTAAAATGCCCAACTTTACAGAAGAAATAAACATGTTTACAGCCTGGTACCAATAACGGTTTTGGCCTTAATGCCCCCCTTCATGATGACTGTACAGGAGGTGAATTTTTATATAGCTCACCCATTTATATTTTATTAAGGCTTAAAGTTACGCATAATTAACAGCGGACCACTTTAAGTGACAGGCTGTGTGCCAATAGTGCAGCACATTCTCACTCAGACCTCATCACATATTGATGTTTGGGTCATGGACTTTCCACTTCCAGATACGAGGTGTACTCTGTCTCAAAAACACACTCTCGCGAGATCTGGCAACAGATATCTCCTCTCTGGTGCTGAAATCAGTGCAGTTTCATCAAAGACACTGGATTAAATTATATTATTAATTCAGTTTTGGGAAATCAGGATGTCTAGAAAGCATCAGTGGCTGCAGCTGACAGGGACAGCTAACAGCAGCAGCAAAGCTAACATCAGGACATCATCTGTTAAAAGCCTCCCGTTGTCGGATACGACATGAAACTACTCCAGTTAGCTCAATCATGTTGTAACTAAGACATCCGCTGGAAAAAATATTTTTTTCACGGACCGTTTATTTATTTAGCTTACGGCCAGTAAGGGTACACACATGTTGACAGAAGCGAGGTTGGGGATACTCGTCTTTGATTGGCGGTTCTCCATCGTCTTTGATTGGGGTACGGGGGACAACGCCTACTTAAGAGACCGGAAATGTATACCATTTCATACAATGGGAGTATATTGTAGGTGGGCCATCTTGTAGTAATCCAGTATCTTTGCACGTGTTTAGATTTATAACAGGGTTAGGCTTTGTAATGTTCCAGGAACGACGCTCTCGCCGGTGAAAGTCGGTGTTTGTTGGACCCATCGTCCACCCCTCCCACCCACCCTACTTGGACTTTCGCCGCCTAAACTTTTGTTCTTGTCCTGCCGCACTTCCCCTTGATGCCGCCAAGCACTGTTAAACTATAACAGCAACCGGCCGGGTATCATGCCGATGTTAAAGGACGGAACTGGTCAAGCATGGGTTTCAATGACTTCAGACTGAAACCAGGTTAGACAGTGTCCTCAACTTCTCAGTCAGATCCACCCCTCGCTACTCCACAGCGCCACCTCCTCCCCCCAAAATGGCAACTTCCGGCTTTAAAAAGCAAAGGTGGTAAGGGCCGTAATGCCAACCTCAAGGCTTCAAAACCAGAGTCCAAAAACCATTGGGTGACGTGACATGAGCTATGCGTATTATTTCTACAATCTATGATTGGGGAGGGGGTTTGTATACGTCACCTGTTTAAATTCTATAAAGGCTTACAGTTAGGCATCGTTAAGGGTGTGGCTTCTTTGAGTGACAGGCTGTCTGGCAATAGTGTCCCGGGGTTTGGTTCACTTCTCCACAGCTCCACCCTCTCATCCAAATATGGTCACTTCTGGCTCCAAAAAGATGGCAGCCTACTGTCAAAATGCTGACCTCGAGGCTTCAGAATGGGAGTGCACAGACGTCATAGAGGCAACGTCTACTGTTTTATACAGTCAGTGGCTGGATCATTTTTCACCTTTATATGAGTAACACATGTGTAACTGGGACCATGTGTTTGAAAGTGTGGCGTTAATCATCCATGCCAATCAAGTAATGATATGGTATGACCTCGCCATCAGAGAGAGATTTCCTATCTGAACAGGGTCAAAGTCTCACCGACTCTCTGGGGATGAATCTTGAATGACATCACATTGATTCTCTGGTCTCCACAGCCTCTGTGTCAGAACAGTAGGATGATTGTGGCCTGCCCTTAATAGCTGAAGTCATAATGACCAATGTCAAACTGTGACCTACTGCCGTTTGCCTAAACTCATCACATCACACCTGCAACTGAAATGTTGATGGTTGTTTTAGTGGCTAATAAGAGGCCACCCGCGATGCTGGTTTGTTAAAATGTTGTATAGGACAATTAATTGACAGCATACCAAAGGAGCCATTTAATTGGTCATTTACAGTGCATACTGGTACTCGCTGTGAACTGAGCTAATCGTGCATAATTTCAAACAAAACATGTAAAGAAAAAGCATTATTCCCTACAAGGGGAACCCGAGTGTTTGAGATAAGGACTCGATATAATTGATATTAAATGGTGATGATTGTGCTGCGTTCTATGCAATTAGGACATTTCGGCCATGCTGCGTTATCCTCTAAGCACAACCTCTGCAGGAATTCAATTTTGTCACAAGTGTAGAAATTCACAGATAGGATCTATATTAAAACAAATAATTATATGATATGCCTTTCTGGATTTGAACACACTCACAGGAGTGTTACTCGAGCAGGCGAAGTGAAAAAGACTGAAAAATAGATGAAAAGATGTTGCCTTTTATCTCATGATGATGATGATTCATGGGCTATAGCTCTGAGCACTGCAAGCCTCACCAGCAAGAATTATTCATTTGCTCCCTGCCTTCTCTTCCTAACACAACAGGATGAAATCTTCATCTTTGCCTCTTTGAGGATACGTGAGCAAATAAGTTAGAAACTATAACATTTATTTAAAAAATGACAGTCAGTCTCTATGGGAGTCTAGGGGCCACTGGTGCGATTATTTTTGGGTCTGATTTGCTCATGATTACTGCATAATTATTCTGTCATCTTGACATAACAAGCTTAAGCGTTCTCGTGATCACAAAAAAATGATTTAACACAAACCATCTTCTTGTAGTCATGCAATAAAAACAAATACACTTCTATATTTAGCAGTTGAAACAAAGTTTTGACACAGAAGAATAACAGTGATTCACAACCTATATGGCTTGTGACTGATACTGGATGTTTGCAGCCAATATGGATATCAATATCTGAGATCTGAGATCATTTATGTTCTGAGTGGGATACTTTACAATTGAAAAGTAAAATGGTCAGTCCACTATGGCAGACAAATCAAACAACGGTGTGGTTGTGATTCTTTAAATTAAGCAATGTGTAATTGTGGCCTAACATTTAAGATAATTGACACTAATGTGAGTTTGAACATTAGGTTAGAGAACATACCACATAACCTCAAAGTCCTCACGTTTCCTGTCTCTCTACTCTGCGACTGTCGAATAAAAGTGAATACATAAAAAAAGAATAACTAAACAGTATTATTCTTTGCTCCAAGTATCCAGTATTTCTCAAGAAAAAGAGTTGGAGAAATATTCTATGAAATAAACGGCTGGCTTTTAATGTCATTATTTGATTGAATAGATGTTATCAGTGGTTATCAGCCGCATACATATGGATTAGAAAGGGCCTGCTACACCTACTAGTAGGTTCAGAAGGCCATTATTAGACCATTAAATGGTCGTTATCAGTTGTCATCAAGACCATACATACCAACACGTTTCTTGTCAGGTGGAAGCAAAGGAGAAAAGCTCATGATGTAGTACAAAGAGCAAAAAAATCTGCATGGGGTTTAGGGAGGTAAGTTGGTCAAACAAACACAGGACTTTTGCCTGTGAGTAGGGCTGGGTGATTCGGAGACAAGCAAATATCACAATATTCTTGACCATATTCTTGTTTGTACCATTTTTTTTTTTCCCTGTTTAAGTTTTTTTTTTTTTTTTGGGGGGGGGGGGGGGGGGGGGTTCCTTGTCCACTGTTACAGAGGGATGTTGTATGCTGTAAAGCTCTCTAAGGCAAGTTGTGATTTGTTATGTTGGCTTTATAAATACAACTGCATTGAATTGAATTGAACTGAATTGAATTCAAATATCTCAATATCAATATTGTCACAATATTGTAGGGTTGACTTTTGGTGCTTTCACAAAATATTCACACAATGACATTTTTGATTGATAACCATCACTAATGTGAATTTAATGACTGAGTGGGTAAAGTCACAGTAAACAGAACAGCTAGAACAGTCTGGTAAGTTCAGAAAATTAGATCACTTTACTGCAATGCAGCCTTTAAAGGTATAATATGTAGTTTTTCCACATAAAAAATTCTAAAAACAACTAAACCAATATTATATATTTTGTTTAGTTGTGTACTTTGATTATCAGATATGTTTCCAATAATTTTTCAAACCCAGATAAATATGAAATATTAATAACAGTTACGGACCGTTTCATTAGGTCGCAATGGCGGCGTAACTCCAGTTACCATAGACATTAAATGAAGGAGAAGAAGAAGAAGCAGACCGGATGAGACGTCAGAGAATGAACGTTACTGTTGCTAAGCTAACTCGTCATGGATCATGATTATGCATTGACGGTTGCTGCACCTTCTGACACCGAAGCTGTCCCGGTAAACAAGCCGGTAACACGGAAACGTACGGGTCAACCAAGCGATCCCAGAAAAATTTGGGATAAGAAGAGAGCTAAATCCAGGATAAATATTGGTGTGGCCTTTCCGAGATGGA
>NC_065509.1:18010288-18016420 GCF_006386435.1 Epinephelus moara
CAGATCGGCTCGGGCTGCTACACCGGCCGACGGACCCCATTTGCATAAAGTGAAACATAAAGTGAATATAACTTCAGTAATATACCTCGTCCATGAGCATTTCTCTGCTGCTGAAGCTCGCTCTGCCAAAAAAACTGCCACGGTCGGTTTCAGTTACACGGACTGAGGAACGTTAGAGCTGTATCTGTTATATAACTACAACTCCCATGATCTCACGCTACTTCATGACGTCATCCAACTCCGTCTTCTGTTATTGTTTTGGTTTGAGACCCCTAGTGGCAGAAAATTACATATTGCACGTTTAAAGCCAGTGGAAGACAATACTTAGGATATTACAATTTCTAAAATCTAAAACAATAACTAGTTGCATATCAGGATATCAATATATATATATAGCCTAATATTGATATATTGCCCAGCCCTACCTACTGTAGGAGCCCATGTAAAACCAAAATTCAATATCCTGTTACCAAACAAATGTACTTATTTTAACCTAAACAGCTATCTTTTTTTAAATGTAACCCCATAGTTTTAATGTCCCAACCTAAAGAAACTAAAAATGAAACCTAATGGTCATTTAATGACCTGATAACAGCCTTCTAGAACCCACTAGTAGGTGTAGCAGGCCCCTTCTAACCCACATATGTGTAATAACCACTGATAACAGCCATTTAATGGGCTGATAACATTTGAAATGGGTGCACAAACGTAATTTTGTCCAACAAACATACTTTTTTTTCTTATTCCTTATCCTATGACCAACCAGATTTATTTTGGGAGCTCATGCTTTTCAAGCAATCAGTGTGCAAAACACATCTATCTCGTCCAGGTGCTGAGTCCAAAAGCTATACAGTGATTTCTAGTTTAAAAGGGCTCACTGCACTGTAGAATGCTTCCTTTGCCTCTGCCTTGTTACATTTAGAAACAGTTCTGAGCATAAATTGGCTCTTCATCGTGATGTTAAAGGACAATCATGGACACAGAGGACCCATTATCTTTGATACTACAATGTAACCTTGCTTCTTTTAATTTTCTGTTTTACATGATACGCATTTCACCTTCACCCATGATGTCTCCTGTTGTCCTTGGTTTTGTCTGCTTTTTTTGTACAAAATATTAAAGTATAAAACACATATGGATGCATCAATCAAACAATACAATGTTGTGAGTCCAAGGGAAGCATAAAGCCAATGTTATAGCTTTAATGTATTATTGGTGGGCACCCGGGTGGGTGCAGAGTGAAAACACTCGCCCACCACTGCAGCGTTCAGCTATAATCCTTGGCTCCAGTGTTTCCAGCTCCATAAAACCCACCTGGCAGCGTTCCTTGTTGCCACACTGGTGACTCCTACTGGTTGGTGGGGACGTCTGTATGAAGCTGCATCAAGATCTGCAGGAGATTCTTTGAACCTCTGCATGTGCTGCACCCTCCTGGTGAAGCTCCTCGCTGTCAGGTGAAAAGAAGCAGCTGGTGCCTCCATGTGTATCGGAGGAAGCACATTGCCGGCGTCTGCACCCTCCTTAGGAGAGCAGTGGGCGTTACCACAGCGGGTTGTGCGGTACATGGGGATTTGGCCTTTATAGATGGGGGAAAATGCCCAGAAGAAAACCAACATATATAAAAACATCAGCACATAACACTATTGGAGCTGACAGACGCCAAAAAGTGCTTGTCACATACATTAAATATTCACGACATGGAATCATTAATAGTTGGACTACAACACATTTACCCCAGATTAAACATCTATTAACCGGATCAGAATTTTCACCCTTTTATCTCGAGATTATTTTAGGTTATGAATCAATTATCTAAAGATCACAGGAAAACAAAGCCTGTTATGTAGCGATAACAAAACAATTCTTCTGTGATAAAGAGAAAACATGAATATAATTTATTGGCCCATCCTGCCCGTGTCATACTGCTGTGAGACAAGAACAAAACTGACTCAGTATGACACATCTGCTCAAACCCTTCTCATGTGTGATCAGAGGCTTGGCATCCAGTGACTTGCAGATACAGAAGCAGGTGTTCGGATAAATTCTTAAATCAGCTGCAGATTACCTCAGAGCTTTAATCTAATGGGTTGCAATGCATCAAGGCCATACGTTTTAAATTTACAATGATGACTTCAATTTAGCTAGACTCATTTTCCAGCAAAAGAGGAAAAAAGGTGTGAAAATTGCTTTTCATGTCAGAGATTTAAACACTTAATAGCTTGAACATTCAATATTTTTCTGTATGATCAGCGCTAGTCACATTTATATTTCAGCTGCTTTGCTCACATGACTTGACTCACCTCTCAATCTGTCTTTTTCTTATCATTTAGTGCGCTGCCTCACATCAATCCTACCCCGCTGAGAAACTAAATTCAGTAATCATAGAAATGGGTTCCTCTGGTGAAAGACACATAATGAGAGGGGGTGAATTAGTATTGTAGGAAGGATGCAGTTAAACAAGCATTATGCAGCTCAAACTCAATGATATTTGGAGAGCTATTCCAAGAGCCCATCAGTCTTGGCCAGATGTTGGAGGCTGATAAGAGACTCTGCACTCAAGGAGCTCTTCCTTATTCTGTCAGTGCCTCTTCCCATGAAAGAGACTCCAGGAAGGCAATGGCCTAAGGAGATAGAGAAGCACTTGCCATTGTGGTTAAGTGTCACACAGATGTAAAGAAACAACAAACCTAGTTGAATAAAACATTCGGTGCAAACACTGTACAGTGTGGAAAACACATTTGGTTAACAAAGTGTAAAAAAACGAGAAAAAAAACAACTCCAGTGGGGTAAAACTCGCTGTATGTCAAGGGGCAGAACGTTCTGATGGAAAAGACGTTCAGGATGGAATCGCCATGAACTCCCCATGAGGAAAATGGAAACGCATCATGTCGCATAAGATAAATGATGTGACATAGTTCAAGGGATGAGAAAAAAGTGTCTACCCCAATTTCACTATTTGAATGCCACTGCGTGCTGCGTCACAAACCCATCACGCGCTTTGGCTCCCCAGCAAACACTCTTTGGCCTGAGTGTGACAGAGGCGGTGTTATCAGCTGCACAGGCTGACACACTTCACTCTCTTGCCTCTGGCTTTGCACAGTCAGAACCATGCGACCGCAGCAGTCAGCGCAGCGTGGCAGGAAGACATCTTCACCACATGAGGTTTGAGCTACACGGAATAGGCCGTCTGCACACAGAAGGGTACCCCGCACTTAATACGCAAATTCACTGGATACTGGACAAACATGTTCCAGCCCATGTGCACAAGCCAAATCACAGGGCGCTTCTGGTTAATCATGCTGTCAGCGCAGTCCTGTGGGCGTTCAGAGGGTTGTATATGGTCTAGTGCTTCAATGATTAGATGATTACACAATAAATCAGAAAAATTAGAAACACTAATGTGATAATTGATTAGACATTGAAGTCATTAAAGAAGCACAAATGAAAAAGAAAATGCTAGTTTCAGTAGGGTTGGGACGGTGTAAAATTTTCAAACCGGTTTGATATAAAGCCAAACACTAGACCTGACTGGACTTCCAAATTTTACCACTAGGTGTCGCACTTGACTCCGCAGCCAATCCTGAGTGGAACATAATGCAGTGTTTCCCACAAAATTTGAATCTATGTGTGGCGGCAGGTGACAGGGGTTGCTAACTTGCCTTTTTGGGGGATTTTCTTGTGGATCAGTCTGCGCTCCCTATCTAATGTCAGAGGTTTTTGCTGGTCCCTGAACGTAGCACAGGCCAAACTCTTCATGGGTCCTTTATTTTCATCTCAGCAGCAGTTTGTGAAATTTTGAGTGGATAATGTGGATAAGGATAGGGTGGATAATCAGTCAGTTGATCCGCTCAAGGCTGATCAGATCAGATCAATGGATGACAGGAGCAGTTGTTTGTGGGTCAAAGCAAACTTTTAGACCCTGAATAATGAAAGGTCCAGTTTCTCTTTCATTGCGCCTGGTGTTCTGCTGCTCTGTCTGTGACCAGAGTATGCTCTGCACTACAAGAGTGTAGATGAATGAAGAACTGAACGGTACCAACAGCGCTCCTAATTAATGGACCAACTCCAAAATTAGAAAACCAAAACGTGACGATAGATGCATGCGTGGGAAAATGGCAAACAAGCATCCAACTATCATGTTGCATTTTGTAACACAGGAGCTCTCCGTCCACAATAAATCTATTAAATATGCACTTCTGTTACATCATGTCAACAAACCATGTAGACCTACCTATTATCTGTGCACTCCACAATAGACTGGAGACGTAACCACTTAAAAGATGGGTGAGAACTTGCTATCTTTCTATGTTTGTATTTTCAAGCAGCAAACACACTTGTTATACTGTGATATTTACTTTAATGATGAACAATATAGCCAACAGCAAGTAGGTTGTTATTAGCAAAAGCAGATCTCTGGCGATCTCCCTTCAGCCAGCTGCCAGCCTTTTTAGGTTTTAGTAGTGAAATAAGAAGGTATCTTGTGGATATCTCCTTATTTCAACTTCATTAATCAGCTGTTCATCGTCCATTGTGGAGCTTTCAAAACAAGTGACAGGACTAAATAGAAAAAAGGCATCCAATGAAAGTTCAGCTCAAAATTGCACTTGCAGCCAGTTAGGACATCTCTTTCATTGGCTTCAAATTCAAAATGTTGTCAAATTGGCGCAGCTTTAGTTTTCTTGGGAGACTGACTCTGCTGCGTCTCGTCAGCCAAAAAAACACACACACTTTGTAGCAAACAAACACAGTGTGCGCTGCTCATTCCCCCTCCCGCCTCTACTGATATGTAATCTCCTTCATGTTGCGTTGCTCAGCCAAGGGTCTGTCAAACACCAATGACTCCATTTGTCACACAAACATATAATGTTAATCCCGTTGTCATATTGCTTATTACTAACACAATACAAGTTGGACTTAGCACTGTGATGCTGTCGGCACAGGTTGCTAATGTAGGCTGCGTTTTAATTTGCCTGTTTTTTAGAATGTACTTTTTTAAAATGCCAGTTTGCCTAAAATCAAATCAGTTTAAGCTCGTACACCAGACCAGCAAAAACAGAAACTGACCCAACTCTTAAGTTTTAGCTTAAAAAATGCTTCTAAAAATGCTAGTTTACGCCTCTTTCTCTGCTCTAGGCTATATCAGTATAAATAAATACAGTATTAGTTTGGAAAAAATTAATACAAGAACTTGGACTTTTTTGACTATTGACAAAATTACATTTTATACAATTACTTATTATTGATTAACTATAAAATAACAATTTGATTAATAGATAAAAATGTACACATATATATGTGTATGGGTCAGTGACAAATAAGGGTTGGCAAGATGAGCAAAGTTTTCAAAGCATGCATCAGATTTGTTAAAATGTACATTCTGTATTTTTGTTGGTTTTATGTCATTTGAAATGACATTTGCACCATTTTTTATGAAAAGTAAGACTGAATGCTCCTGAAAATGTCAAATGGTGTAACCACGAAAGAATGGTAAATATTAAATATTATATCCACCTATAGTAGATTTAAGTGTACTTATAAAAAAAAATCTTTATTTCAAAAGCATTAAATTGAAATAAGACATTTTTGGAGTATTTCTATATTTAAATTTTAATGCATTTTGGCAATACTGAGCAGGACATTTCCTAAAAACACCCCTTTTTTTCTAAATAACGTGTGACAAATTATGTAAAATTTGTTAAAAAAAAACAGTGCAAAAGTGGATTACATTTATTCCACATTTTACTCCACATTTATTTTCCTGTATATAATCAGATTTTTATGAAAAAATACCAGTTACACCAAATTACACTGGGTTGTGTCAATTGGTGTATTTTTCATAAAAATATGATACACTGCCTGACTATGTTCCTTCTACAGTCAAACACCACTGTTTGGTGAAGGAATTGACACTGAAAATCAAATATGACAGTCAACAAGGTTAAAGCTATAGTGTGTAACTTCTACAGGTCCGTAAATGTCCGTTTCACCCAAGCCACTACTAGATCGGCTCCTCTAACATCTCGCAGTATTTTTCAATATATATCATTTTTAGTATGCGTGTAGACCGGCGACATTCCTGCGCTGGCGCACAGGAAATGCTTCCTCACAACAAGAAGGGAGGGGGAGGAAGAG